>NW_028166765.1:194588-293374 GCF_964263955.1 Coregonus lavaretus
AACGCTGCCGAACGCTGCTGAAGTGTTCCAAGTCAGAAGATCTCAGGTTGCTGTATGTTTCCCCTGATGCACCACATAGTGTTGGTCAGAAAGCTACGACCAACACTATGTCCATTGTCTGTGTGTTCAATCTAAACATTCTGTACATGACATCATACATAAACAATAAACATAAAATTGTCAGATAATGGAAAGCTGCTTTTGAATGATTTAATGAGACAAAATCCTAAAATAATTTTATATAAGATCAGAAACTATTGTGGACAATTTAACAACATAGCAACCTAAAGGGTAGATGTCACAATAGATTTAGACATTGTTTAGTAGTAGTTCATTAATAATGTGCCTTCCAACTGTTCAGCTGAGCCGTATCTCTTGTTTTTACAGAATAGTAAATGTTGGTGTCTCCTGCCATCTAGTGTCAATGTGAAGGAAACAGAACAGATTTGAAGGGATCTTCAACAACCAGCTGAGGGGATAGATGTCACTACCAATTCACACTTATCGAGGCGTTAGACACTACATAATGGGGTTAGACACCACATAATGGGGTCAGACAACATATAATGGGGTTAGACACCACATAATGGGGTCAGACAACATATAATGGAGTTAGACATCACATAATGGGGTTAGACATCACATAATGGGGTTAGACATCACATAATGGGGTTAGACATCACATAAT
Source organism: Coregonus lavaretus (assembly GCF_964263955.1). Classification (NCBI taxonomy): domain Eukaryota; kingdom Metazoa; phylum Chordata; class Actinopteri; order Salmoniformes; family Salmonidae; genus Coregonus; species Coregonus lavaretus. The sequence goes on from NW_028166765.1 coordinate 195,277, forward strand.
GGGGTTAGACATCACATAATGGGGTTAGACATCACATAATGGGGTTAGACTTCACATAATGGGGTTAGACATCATATAATGGGGTTAGACATCACATAATGGGGTTAGACACCACATAATGGGGTTAGACATCACATAATGGGGTTAGACACCACAGACCCATGGGGCGGCGCACAATTGGCCGAGAGTCGTCAAGGGTAGGGGAGGGAATGGCCGGCAGGGATGTAGCTCAGTTGGTAGAGCATGGCATTTGCAACGCCAGGGTTGTGGGTTCGATTCCCACTGGGGGCCAGTATGAAAAAAATAATACACATATAATTCACTCACTAACTGTATGTCGCTGTGGATAAGAGCGTCTGCTAAATGACTAAAATGTAAAATGTAAATGTAGACATCACATAATGGGGTTAGACACCATATAATGGGGTTAGACACCACATAATGGGGTTAGACACCACATAATGGGGTTAGACATCACATAATGGGGTTAGACACCACATAATGGGGTTAGACACCACATAATGGGGTTAGACACCACATAATGGGGTTAGACATCACATAATGGGGTTAGACATCACATAATGGGGTTGGACACCACATAATGGGGTTAGACACCACATAATGGGGTTAGACACCACATAATGGGGTTAGACACCACATAATGGGGTTAGACACCACATAATGTGGTTAGACATCACATAATGGGATTAGACACCACATAATGGGGTTAGACATCACATAATGGGGTTAGACATCACATAATGGGGTTGGACACCACATAATGGGGTTAGACACCACATAATGGGGTTAGACACCACATAATGGGGTTAGACACCACATAATGGGGTAGGACTCCACATAATGGGGTTAGACACCACATAATGGGGTTAGACACCACATAATGGGGTTAGACACCACATAATGGGGTTAGACATCACATAATGGGGTTAGAAACCACATAATTGGGTTAGACACCACTTAATGGGGTTAGACACAATATAATGGGGTAGGACACCACATAATGGGGTTAGACACCACATAATGGGGTCAGACAACATATAATGGAGTTAGACATCACATAATGGGGTTAGACACCACATAATGGGGTTAGACGTCACATAATGGGGTTAGACATCACATAATGGGGTTAGACATCACATAATGGGGTTAGACACCACATAATGGGGTTAGACACCACATAATGGGGTTAGACACCACATAATGGGGTTAGACATCACATAATGGGGTTAGACACCACATAATGGGGTTAGACATCACATAATGGGGTTAGACACCACATAATGGGGTTAGACACAAAATAATGGAGTAGGAAACAACATAATGGGGTAGGACACCACATAATGGGGTTAGACACCATATAATGGGGTTAGACGTCACATAATGGGGTTAGACACCACATAATGGGGTTAGACATCACATAATGGGGTTAGACACCACATAATGGGGTTAGACACCACTTAATGGGGTTAGACACAATATAATGGGGTAGGACACCACATAATGGGGTTAGACACCACATAATGGGGTCAGACAACATATAATGGAGTTAGACATCACATAATGGGGTTAGACACCACATAATGGGGTTAGACATCACATAATGGGGTTAGACACCACATAATGGGGTTAGACATCACATAATGGGGTTAGACACCACATAATGGGGTTAGACACCACTTAATGGGGTTAGACACAATATAATGGGGTAGGACACCACATAATGGGGTTAGACACCACATAATGGGGTCAGACAACATATAATGGAGTTAGACATCACATAATGGGGTTAGACACCACATAATGGGGTTAGACATCACATAATGGGGTTAGACATCACATAATGGGGTTAGACATCACATAATGGGGTTAGACATCACATAATGGGGTTAGACTTCACATAATGGGGTTAGACATCATATAATGGGGTTAGACATCACATAATGGGGTTAGACACCACATAATGGGGTTAGACATCACATAATGGGGTTAGACACCACAGACCCATGGGGCGGCGCACAATTGGCCGAGAGTCGTCAAGGGTAGGGGAGGGAATGGCCGGCAGGGATGTAGCTCAGTTGGTAGAGCATGGCGTTTGCAACGCCAGGGTTGTGGGTTCGATTCCCACTGGGGGCCAGTATGAAAAAAATAATACATATATAATGCACTCACTAACTGTATGTCGCTGTGGATAAGAGCGTCTGCTAAATTACTAAAATGTAAAATGTAAATGTAGACATCACATAATGGGGTTAGACACCATATAATGGGGTTAGACACCACATAATGGGGTTAGACACCACATAATGGGGTTAGACATCACATAATGGGGTTAGACACCACATAATGGGGTTAGACACCACATAATGGGGTTAGACACCACATAATGGGGTTAGACATCACATAATGGGGTTAGACATCACATAATGGGGTTGGACACCACATAATGGGGTTAGACATCACATAATGGGGTTAGACACCACATAATGGGGTTAGACACCACATAATGGGGTTAGACACCACATAATGTGGTTAGACATCACATAATGGGATTAGACACCACATAATGGGGTTAGACATCACATAATGGGGTTAGACATCACATAATGGGGTTGGACACCACATAATGGGGTTAGACACCACATAATGGGGTTAGACACCACATAATGGGGTTAGACACCACATAATGGGGTAGGACTCCACATAATGGGGTTAGACACCACATAATGGGGTTAGACACCACATAATGGGGTTAGACACCACATAATGGGGTTAGACATCACATAATGGGGTTAGAAACCACATAATTGGGTTAGACACCACTTAATGGGGTTAGACACAATATAATGGGGTAGGACACCACATAATGGGGTTAGACACCACATAATGGGGTCAGACAACATATAATGGAGTTAGACATCACATAATGGGGTTAGACACCACATAATGGGGTTAGACGTCACATAATGGGGTTAGACATCACATAATGGGGTTAGACATCACATAATGGGGTTAGACACCACATAATGGGGTTAGACACCACATAATGGGGTTAGACACCACATAATGGGGTTAGACATCACATAATGGGGTTAGACACCACATAATGGGGTTAGACATCACATAATGGGGTTAGACACCACATAATGGGGTTAGACACAAAATAATGGAGTAGGAAACAACATAATGGGGTAGGACACCACATAATGGGGTTAGACACCATATAATGGGGTTAGACGTCACATAATGGGGTTAGACACCACATAATGGGGTTAGACATCACATAATGGGGTTAGACACCACATAATGGGGTTAGACACCACTTAATGGGGTTAGACACAATATAATGGGGTAGGACACCACATAATGGGGTTAGACACCACATAATGGGGTCAGACAACATATAATGGAGTTAGACATCACATAATGGTGTTAGACACCACATAATGGGGTTAGACATCACATAATGGGGTTAGACACCACATAATGGGGTTAGACATCACATAATGGGGTTAGACACCACATAATGGGGTTAGACACCACTTAATGGGGTTAGACACAATATAATGGGGTAGGACACCACATAATGGGGTTAGACACCACATAATGGGGTCAGACAACATATAATGGAGTTAGACATCACATAATGGGGTTAGACACCACATAATGGGGTTAGACATCACATAATGGGGTTAGACATCACATAATGGGGTTAGACATCACATAATGGGGTTAGACATCACATAATGGGGTTAGACTTCACATAATGGGGTTAGACATCATATAATGGGGTTAGACATCACATAATGGGGTTAGACACCACATAATGGGGTTAGACATCACATAATGGGGTTAGACACCACAGACCCATGGGGCGGCGCACAATTGGCCGAGAGTCGTCAAGGGTAGGGGAGGGAATGGCCGGCAGGGATGTAGCTCAGTTGGTAGAGCATGGCGTTTGCAACGCCAGGGTTGTGGGTTCGATTCCCACTGGGGGCCAGTATGAAAAAAATAATACATATATAATGCACTCACTAACTGTATGTCGCTGTGGATAAGAGCGTCTGCTAAATGACTAAAATGTAAAATGTAAATGTAGACATCACATAATGGGGTTAGACACCATATAATGGGGTTAGACACCACATAATGGGGTTAGACACCACATAATGGGGTTAGACATCACATAATGGGGTTAGACACCACATAATGGGGTTAGACACCACATAATGGGGTTAGACACCACATAATGGGGTTAGACATCACATAATGGGGTTAGACATCACATAATGGGGTTAGACACCACATAATGGGGTTAGACATCACATAATGGGGTTAGACACCACATAATGGGGTTAGACACCACATAATGGGGTTAGACACCACATAATGGGGTTAGACACCACATAATGTGGTTAGACATCACATAATGGGATTAGACACCACATAATGGGGTTAGACATCACATAATGGGGTTAGACATCACATAATGGGGTTGGACACCACATAATGGGGTTAGACACCACATAATGGGGTTAGACACCACATAATGGGGTTAGACACCACATAATGGGGTAGGACTCCACATAATGGGGTTAGACACCACATAATGGGGTTAGACACCACATAATGGGGTTAGACACCACATAATGGGGTTAGACATCACATAATGGGGTTAGAAACCACATTATTGGGTTAGACACCACTTAATGGGGTTAGACACAATATAATGGGGTAGGACACCACATAATGGGGTTAGACACCACATAATGGGGTCAGACAACATATAATGGAGTTAGACATCACATAATGGGGTTAGACACCACATAATGGGGTTAGACGTCACATAATGGGGTTAGACATCACATAATGGGGTTAGACATCACATAATGGGGTTAGACACCACATAATGGGGTTAGACACCACATAATGGGGTTAGACACCACATAATGGGGTTAGACACCACATAATGGGGTTAGACATCACATAATGGGGTTAGACACCACATAATGGGGTTAGACATCACATAATGGGGTTAGACACCACATAATGGGGTTAGACACAAAATAATGGAGTAGGAAACAACATAATGGGGTAGGACACCACATAATGGGGTTAGACACCATATAATGGGGTTAGACGTCACATAATGGGGTTAGACACCACATAATGGGGTTAGACATCACATAATGGGGTTAGACACCACATAATGGGGTTAGACACCACTTAATGGGGTTAGACACAATATAATGGGGTAGGACACCACATAATGGGGTTAGACACCACATAATGGGGTCAGACAACATATAATGGAGTTAGACATCACATAATGGGGTTAGACACCACATAATGGGGTTAGACATCACATAATGGGGTTAGACATCACATAATGGGGTTAGACATCACATAATGGGGTTAGACACCATATAATGGGGTTAGACACCACATAATGGGGTTAGACACCACATAATGGGGTTAGACATCACATAATGGGGTTAGACATCACATAATGGGGTTAGACACCACATAATGGGGTTAGACACCACATAATGGGGTTAGACATCACATAATGGGGTTAGACACCATATAATGGGGTTAGACACCACATAATGGGGTTAGACACCACATAATGGGGTTAGACATCACATAATGGGGTTAGACATCACATAATGGGGTTAGACACCACATAATGGGGTTAGACACCACATAATGGGGTTAGACATCACATAATGGGGTTAGACACCACATAATGGGGTTTGACACCACATAATGGGGTTAGACATCACATAATGGGGTTAGACACCACAGACCCATGGGGTGGGCGCACAATTGGCCGAGCGTCGTCAAAGGTAGGGGAGGGAATGGCCGGCAGGGATGTAGCTCAGTTGGTAGAGCATGGCGTTTGCAACGCCAGGGTTGTGGGTTCGATTCCCACTGGGGGCCAGTATGAAAAAAATAATACATATATAATGCACTCACTAACTGTAAGTCGCTGTGGATAAGAGCGTCTGCTAAATGACTAAAATGTAAAATGTAAATGCAGACATCACATAATGGGGTTAGACACCACATAATGGGGTTAGACACCACATAATGGGGTTAGACACCACATAATGGGGTTAGACATCACATAATGGGGTTAGACACCACATAATGGGGTTAGACACCACATAATGGGGTTAGACACCACATAATGGGGTTCGACATCACATAATGGGGTTAGACACCACATAATGGGGTTAGACACAAAATAATGGGGTTAGACACCATATAATGGGGTAGGACACCACATAATGGGGTTAGACACCACATAATGGGGTTAGACACCACATAATGGGGTTAGACACCACATAATGGGGTTAGACACCACACAATGGGGTTAGACACCACATAATGGGGTTAGACATAAAATAATGGGGTAGGACACCACAAAATGGGGTAGGACACCACATAATGGGGTTAGACACCATATAATGGGGTTAGACGTCAAATAATTGGGATAGACATCACATAATGGGGTTAGACATCACATAATGGGGTTAGACACCACATAATGGGGTTAGACATCACATAATGGGGTTAGACACCACATAATGGGGTTAGACATCACATAATGGGGTTAGACTTCACATAATGGGGTTAGACATCACATAATGGGGTTAGACACCACATAATGGGGTTAGACACCACATAATGGGGTTAGACACCACATAATGGGGTTAGACACCACATAATGGGGTAAGACATCACATAATGGGGTTAGACATCACATAATGGGGTTAGACACCACATAATGGGGTTAGACACCACATAATGGGGTTAGACACCACATAATGGGGTAAGACATCACATAATGGGGTTAGACATCACATAATGGGGTTAGACACCACATAATGGGGTTAGACACCACATAATGGGGTTAGACATCACATAATGGGGTTAGACACCACATAATGGGGTTAGACATCACATAATGGGGTTAGACATCACATAATGGTGTTAGACACCACATAATGGGGTTAGACACCACATAATGGGGTTAGACACCACATAATGGGGTTAGACACCACATAATGGGGTTAGACATCACATAATGGGGTTAGACACCACATAATGGGGTTAGACATAAAATAATGGGGTTAGACACCATTTAATGGGGTAGGACACCACATAATGGGGTTAGACACCACATAATGGGGTTAGACACCACATAATGGGGTTAGACACCACATAATGGGGTTAGACACCACACAATGGGGTTAGACACAAAATAATGGGGTAGGACACCACATAATGGGGTAGGACACCACATAATGGGGTTAGACACCATTTAATGGGGTTAGACGTCACATAATGGGGATAGACATCACATAATGGGGTTAGACACCACATAATGGGGTTAGACACCACATAATGGGGTTAGACACCACATAATGGGGTTAGACACCAAATAATGGGGTTAGACACCACATAATGGGGTTAGACACCACATAATGGGGTTAGACACCACATAATGGGGTTAGACCACACATAATGGGGTTAGACACCACATAATGGGGTTAGACACCATGTCTCCGGACCGCTCCTGTCTCAGCCTCCAGTATTTATGCTGCAGTAGTTTATGTGTCGGGGGGCTGGGGTTAGTTGGTTATACCTGGAGTACTTCTCCTGTCTTATCCAGTGTCCTGTGTGAATTTAAGTATGCTCTCTCTAATTCTCTCGTTCTCTCTTTCTCTCTGAGAACCTGAGCCCTAGGACCATACGTCAGGACTACCGGGCATGCTGACACCTTGCTGTCCCCAGTCCGCCTGGCCTTGCTGCTATTCCAGTTTCAACTGTTCTGCCTGCGGTTACGAAACCCCTACCTGTCCCAGACCTGCTGTTTTCAACTCTTAATGATCGGCTATGAAAAGCCAACTGAGAGACCTGAGCCCTAGGACCATACGTCGGGACTACCGGCCGTGGTGACTCCTTGCTGTCCCCAGTCCGCCTGGCCTTGCTGCTATTCCAGTTTCAACTGTTCTGCCTGCGGTTATGGAACCCCTACCTGTCCCAGACCTGCTGTTTTCAACTCTTAATGATCGGCTATGAAAAGCCAACTGAGATTTATTCCTGATTATTATTTGACCATGCTTGTCACTTATGAACATTTTTGAACATCTTGGCATGGTTCTGTTATAATCTCCACCCGGCACAGCCAGAAGAGGACTGGCCACCCCTCATAGCCTGGTTCCTCTCTAGGTTTCTTCCTAGGTTTTGGCCTTTCTAGGGAGTTTTTCCTAGCCACCGTGCTTCTACACCTGCATTACTAGCTGTTTGGGGTTTTAGGCTGGGTTTCTGTACAGCACTTCGAGATATTAGCTGATGTACGAAGGGCTATATAAAATAAAATTGATTGATTGATTGATTGGTTAGACACCATTTAATGGGGTTAGACACAATATAATGGGGTAGGACACCACATAATGGGGTTAGACACAAAATAATGGTTTGAGGGATTAGATACCATATAATGGGGTTAGACACCACATAATGGGGTTACACACCACATAATGGGGTTAGACACCACATAATGGGGTTACACAGCACATAATGGGGTTACACACCACATAATGGGGTTAGACATCACATAATGGGGTTAGACACCACATAATGGGGTTAGACATCACATAATGGGGTTAGACACCACATAATGGGGTTAGACACAAAATAATGGGATTAGACACCATATAATGGGGTTAGACACAATATAATGGGGTAGGACACCACATAATGGGGTTAGACACCACATAATTGGGTTAGACATCACATAATGGGGTTAGACACCACATAATGGGGTTAGACACAAAATAATGGGGTTAGACACCATATAATGGGTTTAGACACCACATAATGGGGTTAGACACCATATAATGGGGTTAGATGTCACTACCAATTCACACATATCGAGGGGTTAGACACCACATAATGGTTTGAGGGATTAGATACCATATAATGGGGTTAGACACCACATAATGGGGTTACACACCACATAATGGGGTTAGACACCACATAATGGGGTTACACACCACATAATGGGGTTACACACCACATAATGGGGTTAGACATCACATAATGGGGTTAGACACCACATAATGGGGTTAGACATCACATAATGGGGTTAGACACCACATAATGGGGTTAGACACAAAATAATGGGGTTAGACACCATATAATGGGGTTAGACACAATATAATTCCATCTCGCTTCCGCATTGTCTCCGTGCTGCTGTGCTGTTTGTTGCTACTTGGCTACCTGCCAAACTATTCACGTTTTACTTTTAATAAACGTTTAATCAATCTCTGTGTTCAACAAATTTACCAACTTTTTAGTTTTGTCCTCACTCATCTTTTTTCGTTAAACTTTTTCACCCCGGACGTTTTATCCCGAGACAGAAGAGTCATTTTCCTGTGCGTTTTAGCTGCCAACTTTACTTTACTTTATTTTCCTTTTTTCCATCGCAACTTTTTTCCCTTATTCAACTTTTTCACTCCGGACGCTTTATCTGGACATGGTTCGTCAACATCTTCAACAGCCGAAGCTAAGTAGTAACATTAACATGATGTCTTCTAATTGCAGTCGCTGTACTCATAATATACAGGAGAACGATCGCCTTACGGCGAGAATAGCTGTGCTACAAGCCCAGCTTCAGACGCAATCGTTAGGCAAGGGTAATTTCAGTGTAGGAAAGGAAGAAACAGCGTCTGTGCCACCTGTAAGTACAGACAGTAACGTTAGTATAAATCCCCCCGCACAGTCCCCGCAGCCGGACAACTTTCTCATGGCTTCTGGAGGGAAATACTGTTGGAATGCTCAACCGGTGTCGCTCATTCAGCCGACAGAAACCTTCAACCGGTTTTCCCCATTATGTAGCGAGTCGGAGTCTGAGTCTGAGTCTTCTCTTGTCTCTACTCCTCCCGTTACGGGGTCTGAGACGCCGAAGGCTCCCACCATTAGCTCTGACAAATTGAAAACCCTGGTCATTGGCGACTCCATTACCCGCAGTATTAGACTTAAAATGAATCACCCAGCGATCATACACTGTTTACCAGGGGGCAGGGCTACCGACGTTAAGGCTAATCTAAAGATGGTGCTGGCTAAAGCTAAAACTGGCGAGTGTAGAGAGTATAGAGATATTGTTATCCACGTCGGCACCAACGATGTTAGGATGAAACAGTCAGAGGTCACCAAGTGCAACATAGCTTCAGCGTGTAAATCAGCTAGAAAGATGTGTCGGCATCGATTAATTGTCTCTGGCCCCCTCCCAGTTAGGGGAAGTGACGAGCTCTACAGCAGAGTCTCAGCACTCAATCGCTGGTTGAAAACTGTTTTCTGCCCCTCCCAAAAGATAACATTTGTGGATAATTGGCCCTCTTTCTGGGACTCACCCACAAACAGGACCAAGCCTGACCTGCTGAGGAGTGACGGACTCCATCCTAGCTGGAGGGGTGCTCTCCTCTTATCTACCAACATAGATAGGGCTCTAACTCCTCTAGCCCCACAGTGAAATAGGGTGCAGGCCAGGCAGCAGGCTGTTAGCCAACCTGCCAGCTTAGTGGAGTCTGCCAATAGCATAGTCAGTGTAGTCAGCTCAGCCATACCCATTGAGACTGTGTCTGTGCCTCGACCTAGGTTGGGCAAAACTAAACATGGCGGTGTTCACCCTAGCAATCTTATTAGGATAAAGACCTCCTCCATTCCTGCCATTATTGAAAGAGATCGTGATACCTCACATCTCAAAATAGGGTTACTTAATGTTAGATCCCTCACTTCAAAGGCAGTCATAGTCAATGAACTAATCACTGATCATAATCTTGATGTGATTGGCCTGACTGAAACATGGCTTAAGCCTGATGAATTTGCTGGGTTAAATGAGGCCTCACCTCCTGGTTACACTAGTGACCATATTCCCCGTGCATCCCGCAAAGGCGGAGGTGTTGCTAACATTTACGATAGCAAATTTCAATTTACAAAAAAAAAAATGGCGTTTTCATCTTTTGAGCTTCTAGTCATGAAATCTATGCAGCCTACTCAATCACTTTTTATAGCTACTGTTTACAGGCCTCCTGGGCCATATACAGCGTTCCTCTCTGAGTTTCCTGAATTCCTATCAGACCTTGTAGTCATAGCAGATCATATTCTAATTTTTGGTGATTTTAATATTCACATGGAGAAGTCCACAGACCCACTCCAAAAGTCTTTCGGAGCCATCATCGACTCAGTGGGTTTTGTCCAACATGTCTCTGGACCTACTCACTGCCACAGTCATACTCTGGACCTAGTTTTGTCCCATGGAATAAATGTTGTAGATCTTAATGTTTTTCCACAAAATCCTGGACTATCGGACCACCATTTTATTATGTTTGCAATCGCAACAAATAATCTGCTCAGACCCCAACCAAGGAGCATCAAAAGTCGTGCTATAAATTCTCAGACAACACAAAAATTCCTTGATGCCCTTCCAGACTCCTTCTGCCTACCCAAGGACGTCAGAGGACAAAAATCAGTTAACCACTTAACTGAGGAACTCAATTTAACCATGCGCAATACCCTAGATGCAGTTGCACCCCTAAAAACGAAAAACATTTGTCATAAGAAACTAGCTCCCTGGTATACAGAAAATACCCGAGCTTTGAAGCAAGCTTCCAGGAAATTGGAACGGAAATGGCGCCACACCAAACTGGAAGTCTTCCGACTAGCTTGGAAAGACAGTACCGTGCAGTACCGAAGAGCCCTCACTGCTGCTCGATCATCCTACTTTTCCAACTTAATCGAGGAAAATAAGAATAATCCAAAATTTCTTTTTGATACTGTTGCAAAGCTAACTAAAAAGCAGCATTCCCCAAGAGAGGATGGCTTTCACTTCAGCAGTAATAAATTCATGAACTTCTTTGAGGAAAAGATCATGACCATTAGAAAGCAAATTACGGACTCCTCTTTGAATCTGCGTATTCCTCCAGGGCTTAGCTGTCCTGGATCTGCACAGCTCTGCGAGGGCCTGGGATCGGGAGAGACACTTAAGTGTTTTAGTACTATATCTCTTGACACAATGATGAAAATAATCATGGCCTCTAAACCTTCAAGCTGCATACTGGATCCTATTCCTACTAAACTGCTGAAGGAGCTGCTTCCTGTGCTTGGCCCTCCTATGTTGAACATAATAAACAGCTCTCTATCCACCGGATGTGTACCAAACTCACTAAAAGTGGCAGTGATAAAGCCTCTCTTGAAAAAGCCAAACCTTGACCCGGAAAATATAAAAAACTATCGGCCTATATCGAATCTTCCATTCCTCTCAAAAATTTTAGAAAAAGCTGTTGCGCAGCAACTCACTGCCTTTCTGAAGACAAACAATGTATACGAAATGCTTCAGTCTGGTTTTAGACCCCATCATAGCACTGAGACTGCACTTGTGAAGGTGGTAAATGACCTTTTAATGGCGTCAGACCGAGGCTCTGCATCTGTCCTCGTGCTACTAGACCTTAGTGCTGCCTTTGACACCATCGATCACCACATTCTTTTGGAGAGACTGGAAACCCAAATTGGTCTACACGGACAAGTTCTGGCCTGGTTTAGATCTTACCTGTCGGAAAGATATCAGTTTGTCTCTGTGAATGGTCTGTCCTCCGACAAATCAACTGTACATTTCGGTGTTCCTCAAGGTTCCGTTTTAGGACCACTATTGTTTTCACTATATATTTTACCTCTTGGGGATGTTATTCGAAAACATAATGTTAACTTTCACTGCTATGCGGATGACACACAGCTGTACATTTCAATGAAACATGGTGAAGCCCCAAAATTGCCCTCGCTAGAAGCCTGTGTTTCAGACATAAGGAAGTGGATGGCTGAAAACTTTTTACTTTTAAACTCGGACAAAACAGAGATGCTTGTTCTAGGTCCCAAGAAACAAAGAGATCTTCTGTTAAATCTGACAATTCATCTTGATGGTTGTAAAGTCGTCTCAAATAAAACTGTGAAGGACCTCGGCGTTACTCTTGACCCTGATCTCTCTTTTGACGAACATATCAAGACTGTTTCAAGGACAGCTTTTTTCCATCTACGTAACATTGCAAAAATCAGAAATTTTCTGTCCAAAAATGATGCAGAAAAATTAATCCATGCATTTGTTACTTCTAGGTTAGACTACTGCAATGCTCTATTTTCCGGCTACCCGGATAAAGCACTAAATAAACTTCAGTTAGTGCTAAATACGGCTGCTAGAATCCTGACTAGAACCAAGAAATTTGATCATATTACTCCAGTGCTAGCTTCCCTACACTGGCTTCCTGTTAAGGCAAGGGCTGATTTCAAGGTTTTACTGTTAACCTATAAAGCGTTACATGGGCTTGCTCCTACCTATCTTTCCGAGTTGGTCCTGCCGTACATACCAATACGTACGCTACGGTCACAAGACGCAGGCCTCCTAATTGTCCTTAGAATTTCTAAGCAAACAGCGGGAGGCAGGGCTTTCTCCTATAGATCTCCATTTTTATGGAACAGTCTGCCTACCCATGTGAGAGACGCAGACTCGGTCTCAACCTTTAAGTCTTTACTGAAGACTTATCTCTTCAGTAGGTCATATGATTGAGTGTAGTCTGGCCCAGGAGTGTGAAGGTGAACGGAAAGGCTCTGGAGCAACGAACAGCCCTTGCTGTCTCTGCCAGGCCGGTTCCCCTCTCCACTGGGGTTCTCTGCCTCTAACCCTGTTGCAGGGGCTGAGTCACTGGCTTGCTGGTGCTCTTTCATGGCGTCCCTGGGAGGGGTGCATCACTTGAGTGGGTTGAGTTACTGACGTGATCTTCCTGTCTGGGTTGGCGCCCCCCCTTGGTTTGTGCTGTGGTGGAGACCTCTGTGGGCTATACTCGGCCTTGTCTCAGGATTGTAAGTTGGTGGTTGAGGATATCCCTCTAGTGGTGCGGGGGCTGTGCTTTGGCAGAGTGGGTGGGGTTATATCCTTCCTGTTTGGCCCTGTCCGGGGGTTTCTTCGGATGGGGCCACAGTGTCTCCGGACCGCTCCTGTCTCAGCCTCCAGTATATATTCTGCAGTAGTTTATGTGTCGGGGGGCTGGGGTTAGTTGGTTATACCTGGAGTACTTCTCCTGTCTTATCCAGTGTCCTGTGTGAATTTAAGTATGCTCTCTCTAATTCTCTCGTTCTCTCTTTCTCTCTGAGAACCTGAGCCCTAGGACCATACGTCAGGACTACCGGGCATGATGACACCTTGCTGTCCCCAGTCCGCCTGGCCTTGCTGCTATTCCAGTTTCAACTGTTCTGCCTGCGGTTACGAAACCCCTACCTGTCCCAGACCTGCTGTTTTCAACTCTTAATGATCGGCTATGAAAAGCCAACTGAGAGACCTGAGCCCTAGGACCATACGTCGGGACTACCGGCCGTGGTGACTCCTTGCTGTCCCCAGTCCGCCTGGCCTTGCTGCTATTCCAGTTTCAACTGTTCTGCCTGCGGTTATGGAACCCCTACCTGTCCCAGACCTGCTGTTTTCAACTCTTAATGATCGGCTATGAAAAGCCAACTGAGATTTATTCCTGATTATTATTTGACCATGCTTGTCACTTATGAACATTTTTGAACATCTTGGCATGGTTCTGTTATAATCTTCACCCGGCACAGCCAGAAGAGGAGTGGCCACCCCTCATAGCCTGGTTCCTCTCTAGGTTTCTTCCTAGGTTTTCGCCTTTCTAGGGAGTTTTTCCTAGCCACCGTGCTTCTACACCTGCATTACTAGTTGTTTGGGGTTTTAGGCTGGGTTTCTGTACAGCACTTCGAGATATTAGCTGATGTAAGAAGGGCTATATAAAATAAAATTGATTGATTGATTGATAATGGGGTAGGACATCACATAATGGGGTTAGTCACCACATAATGGGGTTAGACACAAAATAATGGGGTAGACACCATATAATGGGGTTAGACACAATATAATGGGGTAGGACACCACATAATGGTTTGAGGGATTAGATACCATATAATGGGGTTACACACCACATAATGGGGTTAGACATCACATAATGGGGTTAGACACCACATAATGGGGACAGACATCACATAATGGGGTTAGACACCACATAATGGGGTTAGACACAAAATAATGGGGTTAGACACCATATAATGGGGTTAGACACAATATAATGTGGTAGGACTCCACATAATGGTGTTAGACACCACATAATGGGGTTAGACATCACATAATGGTTTGAAGGGTTAGACACCACATAATTGTTTGAGGGGTTAGACACCATATAATGGGGTTAGACACCATATAATGGGGTTAGACACCACATAATGGGGTTAGACACCACATAATGGGGTTAGACACCATATAATGGGGTTAGACATCACATAATGGGGTTAGACACTGTAAACTATGTATTTAGTTTGTAGTTAGGTACTATAGGTAGGCATCGTGGGCTGTATATTATTAAGTAGTATAGGTAGGCATCGTGGGCTGTTGTGGGTAGCTGTTGTGTAGTTATTGTAGGTTACTTTTGTATTCGGCGGTGCCGGGTGTAGCACGAAGCTAGCTAGCTGACTCACCTCCTGGATTAGCTGGCGAGTTACTATTAGCAACGGTTGCAACTAAAAACAATATCCTTTTAGCCAGCTACATTCGTTTGCAGCGACGCCGTTTTTCAAACAAAGTCAACACAGTAGCCATTGCTAGCCAGCCAACACTACCAGCTGGCTGTACTGTGGTAGCTAAATACAATATCTTTGTGCTAGCTACCGAACGTTTAATCATTGCTGCGTTATGAAAGGTAAGCTTGGCTTCTTATATGGTGTTGAGTTAAGCTTAAACCATGTATTTAGATTGTAGGTAGGTTTTTTTTTTTTTTTTTTTTTTTTCACCTTTATTTAACCAGGTAAGCCAGTTGAGAACAGGTTCTCATTTACAACTGCGACCTGGCCAAGATAAAGCAAAGTAGTGCAATAAAAAAAA
Organism: Coregonus lavaretus; assembly: GCF_964263955.1. Classification (NCBI taxonomy): domain Eukaryota; kingdom Metazoa; phylum Chordata; class Actinopteri; order Salmoniformes; family Salmonidae; genus Coregonus; species Coregonus lavaretus. The sequence continues at coordinate 211,292 of NW_028166765.1, forward strand.
CACAGAGTTACATATGGGGTAAAAAACATAAAGTCAGAAATACAACAGAAAATATATATACAGTGTGTGCAAATGTAGCAAGTTATGGAGGTAAGGCAATAAATAGGCTATAGTGCAGAATAATTACAATAGTATTAACACTGGAATGCTAGATGTGCAAGAGATTATGTGCAAATAGAGATACTGGGGTGCAAAAGAGCAAAATAAATAACAATATAGGGATGAGGTAGTTGGGTGGGCTAATTTCAGATGGGCTGTGTACAGGTGCAGTGATCGGTAAGGTGCTCTGACAACTGATGCTTAAAGTTATTGAGGGAGATAAGAGTCTCCAGCTTCAGAGATTTTTGCAATTCGTTCCAGTCATTGGCAGCAGAGAACTGGAAGGAATGGCGGCCAAAGGAGGTGTTGGCTTTGGGAATGACCAGTGGAATTTAATTTCTAAAGTGGAAGTTGGGAGAGTTTTACTCGGGTGGTTCAGTGAAACAATTATAGTTTCTGAGGTGGAAGTTGGGAGAGTTATATATATATATATATTTTTTTTGGTGAGGGAGGCCTGCTCTCTCCTTTCCCTGATGTTTAGTTCATTTCATTCCGATCTCCTCTGCATTATTGTAGCCATCTGCTGCAGCCTGTCAACTATGCCTCTGCCTATCCCTGTTCTCTACTCTCCGCACAGGCTACACAAACGCCTCACACCGCGTGGCTGCTGCCTCTTTAACCTGGTGGTCCCTGCACGCACCACACACCTGGAGTTCCAGGTCTCAGGCAGCCTCTGGAACTGCCGTTCTGCCGCCAACAAGGCTGACTTCATCCCAGCCTATGATACCCTCCAGTCCCTCGACTTCCTGGCGCTGACGGAAACATGGATTACCACTGAAAACACTGCTACTCCTACTGCTCTCTCCTCGTCTGACCATGTGTTCTCGCATACCCCGAGAGCATCTGGTCAGAGGGGTGGTGGCACAGGAATCCTCATCTCTCCCAAGTGGTCATTCTCAATTTTTCCCCTAACCCATCTGTCTATCTCCTCATTTGAATTCCACGCTGTCACAGTCACTAGCCCATTTAAGCTTAATATCCTTGTCATCTATCGCCCTCCAGGTTCCCTTGGAGAGTTCATCAATGAGCTTGACGCCTTGATAAGTTCCTTTCCTGAGGATGGCTCACCCTTCACAGTTTTGGGGGATTTCAACCTCCCCACGTCTACATTTGACTCATTTCTCTCTGCCTCCTTCTTTCCACTCCTCTCCTCTTTTGACCTCACCCTCTCACCATCCCCCCCCACTCACAAGGCAGGCAATACGCTTGACTTCATCTTTACTAGATGTTGCTCTTCTACTAATCTCACTGCAACTCCCCTCTATGTCTCCGACCACTACTTTGTATCCTTTTCTCTCTCGCTCTCCTCCAACACTACTCACTCTGCCCCTACACAGATGGTAACGCGCCGCCGCAACCTTCGCTCTCTCTCTCCCACTACTCTCTCCTCTTCCATCCTATCATCTCTTCCCTCTGCTCAATCCTTCTCCCTCCAATCTCCTGATTCTGCCTCCTCAACCCTCCTCTCCTCCCTTTCTGCATCCTTTGACTCTCTGTGTCCCCTATCCTCCCGGCCGGCTCGGTCCTCCCCTCCAGCTCTGTGGCTTGATGACTCATTGCGAGCTCACAGAACAGAGCTCCGGGCAGCTGAGCGGAAATGGAAGAAAACTAAACTCCCTGCCGACCTGGCATCTTTTCACTCCCTCCTCTCTACATTTTCTTCATCTGTTTCTGCTGCTAAGGCCACTTTCTACCACTCTAAATTCCAAGCATCTGCCTCTAACCCTAGGAAGCTCTTTGCCACATTTTCCTCACTGCTGAATCCCCCCCCCTCCTCCCTCTCTGTGGATGACTTTGTCAACCACTTTGAAAAGAAGGTTGACGACATCCGATCCTCGTTTGTTAAGTCTAATGACACTGCTGGTCCTGCTCACACTGCCCTACCCTATGCTTTGACTTCATTCTCCCCTCTCTCTCCAGATAAAATCTTGCGACTAGTGACTGCAGGCCGCCCAACAACCTGCCCGCTTGACCCCATCCCCTCCTCTCTTCTCCAGACCATCTCCGGTGACCTTCTCCCCTACCTCACCTCGCTGATCAACTCATCCTTGACCGCTGGCCATGTCCCTTCCGTCTTCAAGAGAGCGAGAGTTGCACCCCTTCTCAAAAAACCAACACTCGATCCCACTGATGTCAACAACTACAGACCAGTATCCCTTCTTTCTTTTCTTTCCAAAACTATTGAGCGTGCCGTCTTTAGCCAACTCTCTTGGTATCTCTCTCAGAATGACCTTCTTGATCCAAACCAGTCAGGTTTCAGGACTGGTCATTCAACTGAGACTGCTCTTCTCTGTGTCACGGAGGCTCTCCGCACTGCTAAAGCTAACTCTCTCTCCTCTGCTCTTGTCCTTCTAGACCTGTCTGCTGCCTTTGATACTGTGAACCATCAGATCCTCCTCTCCACCCTCTCCGAGCTGGGCATCTCCGGCGCGGCTCACTCCTGGATTGCGTCCTACCTGACCGGTCGCTCCTACCAAGTGGCGTGGCGAGAAGCTGTCTCCGCACCACGTGCTCTCACCACTGGTGTCCCCCAGGGCTCAGTTCTAGGCCCTCTCCTTTTCTCCCTATACACCAAGTCACTTGGCTCTGTCATATCCTCACATGGCCTCTCCTATCATTGCTACGCTGACGATACACAACTAATCTTCTCCTTTCCCCCTTCTGATAACCAGGTGGCGAATCGCATCTCTGCATGTCTGGCCGACATATCAGTATGGATGACGGATCACCACCTCAAGCTGAACCCTGGCAAGACGGAGCTGCTCTTCCTCCCGGGGAAGGACTGCCCGTTCCATGATCTCGCCATCACGGTTGACAACTCCGTTGTGTCCTCCTCCCAGAGTGCGAAGAGCCTTGGCGTGACCCTGGACAACACCCTGTCGTTCTCCGCTAACATCAAGGCGGTGACCCGCTCCTGCAGGTTCATGCTCTACAACATTCGGAGAGTACGACCCTGCCTTACACAGGAAGCGGCACAGGTCCTAATCCAGGCACTTGTCATCTCCCGTCTGGATTACTGCAACTCGCTGTTGGCTGGGCTCCCTGCCTGTGCCATTAAACCCCTACAACTCATCCAGAATGCCGCAGCCCGTCTGGTGTTCAACCTTCCCAAGTTCTCTCACGTCACCCCCCTCCTCCGCACACTCCACTGGCTTCCAGTTGAAGCTCGCATCCGTTACAAGACCATGGTGCTTGCCTATGGAGCAGTGAGGGGAACGGCACCTCCGTACCTTCAGGCTCTGATTAGTCCCTACACCCAGGCGAGGGCATTACGTTCATCCACCTCTGGCCTGCTGGCTCCCCTTCCTCTGCGGAAGCATAGTTCCCGCTCAGCCCAGTCAAAGCTGTTCGCTGCTCTGGCACCCCAATGGTGGAACAAGCTCCCTCACGACGCCAGGACAGCGGAGTCACTCACCACCTTCCGGAGACATTTGAAACCCCACCTCTTTAAGGAACACCTGGGATAGGATAAAGTAATCCTTCTACCCCCCCCCCCCCCCAAAAAAAGTATAATTGTAGAGTGGTTATCCCACTGGATATAGGGTGAATGCACCAATTTGTAGTCGCTCTGGATAAGAGCGTCTGCTAAATGACTAAGATGTAAAATGTAAATGTAGACACCACATAATGGGGTTAGACACCATATAATGGGGTTAGACATCACATAATGGGGTTAGACACCACATAATGGGGTTATACACCACATAATGGGGTTAGACATCACATAATGGGGTTAGACACCACATAATGGGGTTAGACACCACATAATGGTTTGAGGGGTTAGACACCACATAATGGGGTTAGACATCACATAATGGGGTTGGACACCACATAATGGGGTTAGACATCACATAATGGGGTTAGACATCACATAATGGGGTTAGACACCACATAATGGGGTTAGACACCACATAATGGTTTGAGGGGTTAGACACCACATAATGGGGTTAGACATCACATAATGGGGTTGGACACCACATAATGGGGTTAGACACCACATAATGGGGTTAGACATCACATAATGGGGTTAGACACCACATAATGGGGTTAGACACCACATAATGGGGTTAGACACCACATAATGGGGTTAGACATCACATAATGGGGTTAGACACCACATAATGGGGTTAGACACCACATAAAGGTTTGAGGGGTTAGACACCACATAATGGGGTTAGACATCACATAATGGGGTTGGACACCACATAATGGGGTTAGACATCACATAATGGGGTTAGACATCACATAATGGGGTTAGACACCACATAATGGGGTTAGACATCACATAATGGGGTTGGACACCACATAATGGGGTTAGACACCACATAATGGGGTTAGACATCACATAATGGGGTTAGACACCACATAATGGGGTTAGACACCACATAATGGGGTTAGACACCACATAATGGGGTTAGACATCATATAATGGGGTTAGACACCACATAATGGGGTTAGACACCACATAATGGGTTTAGACACCATATAATGGGGTTAGACATCACATAATGGGGTTAGACAACACATAATGGGGTTAGACATCACATAATGGGGTTAGACATCACATAATGGGGTTGGACACCACATAATGGGGTTGGACACCACATAATGGGGTTATACATCACATAATGGGGATAGACATCACATAATGGGGTTAGACACCACATAATGGGGTTGGACACCACATAATGGGGTTAGACATCACATAATGGGGTTAGACACCACATAATGGGGTTAGACACCACATAATGGTTTGAGGGGTTAGACACCACATAATGGGGTTAGACATCACATAATGGGGTTGGACACCACATAATGGGGTTAGACACCACATAATGGGGTTAGACATCACATAATGGGGTTAGACACCACATAATGGGGTTAGACATCACATAATGGGGTTGGACATCACATAATGGGGTTAGACACCACATAATGGGGTTAGACATCACATAATGGGGTTAGACACCACATAATGGGGTTAGACACCACATAATGGTTTGAGGGGTTAGACACAACATAATGGGGTTAAACATCACATAATGGGGTTGGACACCACATAATGGGGTTAGACACCACATAATGGGGTTAGACATCACATAATGGGGTTAACCACATAATGGGGTTAGACACCACATAATGGGGTTAGACACCACATAATGGGGTTAGACATCATATAATGGGGTTAGACACCACATAATGGGGTTAGACACCACATAATGGGGTTAGACACCACATAATGGGTTTAGACACCATATAATGGGGTTAGACATCACATAATGGGGTTAGACACCACATAATGGGGTTAGACATCACATAATGGGGTTAGACATCACATAATGGGGTTGGACACCACATAATGGGGTTGGACACCACATAATGGGGTTATACATCACATAATGGGGATAGACATCACATAATGGGGTTAGACACCACATAATGGGGTTGGACACCACATAATGGGGTTAGACATCACATAATGGGGTTAGACATCACATAATGGGGTTAGACACCACATAATGGGGTTAGACACCACATAATGGTTTGAGGGGTTAGACACCACATAATGGGGTTAGACATCACATAATGGGGTTGGACACCACATAATGGGGTTAGACACCACATAATGGGGTTAGACATCACATAATGGGGTTAGACACCACATAATGGGGTTAGACACCACATAATGGGGTTAGACATCACATAATGGGGTTAGACACCACATAATTGGGTTAGACACCACATAATGGGGTTATAGCCTATACACACTATAGCCTATTTACACATCCTCACTACTTGACTTCGGCGATGTAATTTACAAAATAGCCTCCAACACTCTACTCAGCAAATTGGATGTAGTCTATCACAGTGCCATCCGTTTTGTCTCCAAAGCCCCATACACTACCCACCACTGTGACCTGTACGCTCTCGTTGGCTGGTCCTCACTACATATTCGTCGCCAAACCCACTGGCTCCAGGCCATCTATAAATCACTGCTAGGCAAATCCCCGCCTTATCTTAGCTCATTGGTCACCATAGCAACACCCACCCGTAGTCTGCGCTCCAGCGGGTATATCTCACTGGTCATCCCCAAAGCCAACACCTCCTTTGGCCGCCATTCCTTCCAGTTCTCTGCTGCCAATGACTGAAACAAATTGCAAAAATCTCTGAAGCTGGAGACACTTATCTCCCTCACTAACTTTAAGCATCAGTTGTCAGAGCACCTTACCGATCACTGCACCTGTACACAGCCCATCTGAAATTAGCCCGCCCAACTACCTCATCCCTATATTGTTATTTATTTTGCTCTTTTGCACCCCAGTATCTCTATTTGCACATCATCTCTTGCACATCTATCATTCCAGTGTTAATACTAATTGTAATTATTTTGCACTATAGCCTATTTATTGCCTTACCTCCATAACTTGCTACATTTGCACACACTGTATATATATGTATTTCTGTTGTATTTTTGACTTTGTTTTGTTTTACCCCATATGTAACTCTGTGTTGTTGTTTTTATCGCACTGCTTTGGTTTATCTTGGCCAGGTCGCAGTTGTAAATGAGAACTTGTTCTCAACTGGTTTACATGGTTAAATAAAGGTGAAATAAAAAATAAATAAATAAAAAATAAAAATAATGGTTTGAGGGGTTAGACACCACATAATGGGGTTAGACACCATATAATGGGGTTAGACACCACATAAAAGGGTAGGACACCACATAATGGGGTTGGACATCACATAATGGGGTTAGACACCACATAATGGGGTTAGACACCACATAATGGGGATAGACACCACATAATGGGGTTAGACATCACATAATGGGGTTAGACACAAAATAATGGGTTTAGACACCATATAATGGGGTTAGACACAATATAATGGGGTAGGACTCCACATAATGGTGTTAGACACCACATAATGGGGTTAGACATCACATAATGGGGTTGGTTAGACACCACATACTGGGGTTAGACATCATATAATGGGGTTAGACATCACATAATGGGGTAGGACACCACATAATGGGGTTAGACACCACATAATGGGGGTAGACACCATATATAGGGGTTAGACATCACATAATGGGGTTAGACATCACATAATGGGGTTAGACATCACATAATGGGGTTGGACACCACATAATGGGGTTAGACACCACATAATGGGGTTAGACATCACATAATGGGGTTAGACACCACATAATGGGGTTAGACACCACATAATGGGGTTAGACACCATATAAAGGGGTTAGACACCACATAATGGGGTTAGACACCACATAATGGGGTTAGACACAATATAATGGGGTTAGACACCACATAATGGGGTTAGACACAATATAATGGGGTTAGACACCACATAATGGGGTTAGACACCATATAATGGGGTTGGACATCACATAATGGGGGTAGACATCACATAATGGGGTTAGACACCATATAATGGGGTTGGACACCACATAATGGGGTTGGTTAGACACCACATAATGGGGTTAGACATCATATAATGGGGTTAGACACCTCATAATGGGGATAGACATCACATAATGGGGTTGGACACCACATAATGGGGTTAGACACCACATAATGGGGTTAGACACCACATAATGGGGTTAGACATCACATAATGGGGTTAGACACCACATAATAGGGTTAGACACCACATAATGGGGTTAGACACCACATAATGGGGTTAGACATCACATAATGGGGTTAGACACCACATAATGGGTTTAGACATCACATAATGGGGTTGGACACCACATAATGGGGTTAGACACCACATAATGGGGTTAGACATCACATAATGGGGTTAGACACCACATAATGGGGTTAGACACCACATAATGGGGTTAGACACCATATAATGGGGTTAGACACCACATAATGGGGTTAGACACCACATAATGGAGTGGGACACAATATAATGGGGTTAGACACAACATAGTGGGGTTAGACACAATATAATGGGGTTAGACACCACATAATGGGGTTAGACACAATATAATGGGGTTAGAAACCACATAATGGGGTTAGACACAATATAATGGGGTTAGACACCACATAATGGGGTTAGACACCACATAATGGGGTTAGACATCACCCCCCCCCCCCCAAAAAAAAAAATTGTAAAGTGGTTATCCCACTGGCTATAGGGTGAATGCACCAATTTGTGAGTCGCTCTGGATAAGAGCGTCTGCTAAATAAATGACGTAAATGTGCCCTTGAGCAAGGCACTTAACCCTAATTGCTCATGTAAGTCGCTCTGGATAAGAGCGTCTGCTAAATGACTAAAATGTAAATGTAAATGTAATAATGGGGTTAGACACAATATAATGGGATTAGACACCACATAATGGGGTTAGACACAATATAATGGGGTTAGACACCACATAATGGGGTTAGACATCACAAAATGGGGTTAGACACCATATAATGGGGTTAGACACAATATAATGGGGCTAGACACCACATAATGGGGTTAGACATCATAATAATGGGGTTAGACAACACATAATGGGGTTAGACACCACATAATGGGGTTAGACACCACATAATGGGGTTAGACACCACATAATGGGGTTAGACACAATATAATGGGGTTAGACACCACATAATGGGGTTAGACACAATATAATGGGGTTAGACACACCATAATGGGGTTAGACATCACATAATGGGGTTGGTTAGACACCACATACTGGGGTTAGACATCATATAATGGGGTTAGACATCACATAATGGGGTAGGGCACCACATAATGGGGTGAGACACCACATAATGGGGGTAGACACCATATATAGGGGTTAGACATCACATAATGGGGTTAGACATCACATAATGGGGTTAGACACCATATAATGGGGTTGGACATCACATAATGGGGTTAGACATCACATAATGGGGTTAGACACCATATAATGGGGTTGGACACCACATAATGGGGTTGGTTAGACACCACATAATGGGGTTAGACATCATATAATGGGGTTAGACACCACATAATGGGGATAGACATCACATAATGGGGTTGGACACCACATAATGGGGTTAGACACCACATAATGGGGTTAGACACCACATAATGGGGTTAGACACCACATAATGGGGTTAGACATCACATAATGGGGTTAGACACCACATAATGGGGTTAGACACCACATAATGGGGTTAGACACCACATAATGGGGTTAGACACCACATAATGGGTTTAGACATCACATAATGGGGTTGGACACCACATAATGGGGTTAGACACCACATAATGGGGTTAGACATCACATAATGGGGTTAGACACCACATAATGGGGTTAGACACCACATAATGGGGTTAGACACCATATAATGGGGTTAGACACCACATAATGGGGTTAGACACCACATAATGGGGTGAGACACAATATAATGGGGTTAGACACCACATAATGGGGTTAGACACAATATAATGGGGTTAGACACCACATAATGGGGTTAGACACAATATAATGGGGTTAGACACCACATAATGGGGTTAGACACAATATAATGGGGTTAGACACCACATAATGGGGTTAGACACCATATAATGGGGTTGGACATCACATAATGGGGTTAGACATCACATAATGGGGTTAGACACCATATAATGGGGTTGGACACCACATAATGGGGTTGGTTAGACACCACATAATGGGGTTAGAAATCATATAATGGGGTTAGACACCACATAATGGGGATAGACATCACATAATGGGGTTGGACACCACATAATGGGGTTAGACACCACATAATGGGGTTAGACACCACATAATGGGGTTAGACACCACATAATGGGGTTAGACATCACATAATGGGGTTAGACACCACATAATGGGGTTAGACACCACATAATGGGGTTAGACACCACATAATGGGGTTAGACATCACATAAAGGGGTTAGACACCACATAATGGGTTTAGACATCACATAATGGGGTTGGACACCACATAATGGGGTTAGACACCACATAATGGGGTTAGACATCACATAATGGGGTTAGACACCACATAATGGGGTTAGACACCACATAATGGGGTTAGACACCATATAATGGGGTTAGACACCACATAATGGGGTTAGACACCACATAATGGGGTGAGACACAATATAATGGGGTTAGACACCACATAATGGGGTTAGACACAATATAATGGGGTTAGACACCACATAATGGGGTTAGACACAATATAATGGGGTTAGACACCACATAATGGGGTTAGACACAATATAATGGGGTTAGACACCACATAATGGGGTTAGACACCACATAATGGGGTTAGACATCACCCCCCCCCCCCCCCCAAAAAAAATTGTAAAGTGGTTATCCCACTGGCTATAGGGTGAATGCACCAATTTGTGAGTCGCTCTGGATAAGAGCGTCTGCTAAATAAATGACGTAAATGTGCCCTTGAGCAAGGCACTTAACCCTAATTGCTCATGTAAGTCGCTCTGGATAAGAGCGTCTGCTAAATGACTAAAATGTAAATGTAAATGTAATAATGGGGTTAGACACAATATAATGGGATTAGACACCACATAATGGGGTTAGACACAATATAATGGGGTTAGACACCACATAATGGGGTTAGACATCACAAAATGGGGTTAGACACCATATAATGGGGTTAGACACAATATAATGGGGCTAGACACCACATAATGGGGTTAGACATCATAATAATGGGGTTAGACAACACATAATGGGGTTAGACACCACATAATGGGGTTAGACACCACATAATGGGGTTAGACACCACATAATGGGGTTAGACACAATATAATGGGGTTAGACACCACATAATGGGGTTAGACATCACATAATGGGGTTAGACACAATATAATGGGGTTAGACACCACATAATGGGGTTAGACACCACATAATGGGGTTAGACACCACATAATGGGGTTAGAAACCACATAATGGGGTTAGACATCACATAATGGGGTTAGACACCACATAATGGGGTTAGACACCACATAATGGGGTTAGACATCACATAATGGGGTTAGACACCACATAATGGGGATAGACATCACATAATGGGGTTAGACACCACATAATGGGGTTAGACACCACATAAAGGGGTTAGACACCACATAATGGGGTTAGACACCACATAATTGGGGATAGACATCACATAATGGGGTTAGACACCACATAATGGGGTTAGACACCACATAATGGGGTTAGACACCACATAATGGGGTTAGACACCACATAATGGGGTTAGACACCACATAATGGGGATCGACATCACATAATGGGGTTAGACACCACATAATGGGGTTAGACACCACATAATGGGGTTAGACACCACATAATGGGGTTAGACACCATATAATGGGGTTAGACACCACATAATGGGGTTAGACACCACATAATGGGGTTAGACACCACATAATGGGGTTAGACACCACATAATGGGGATAGACATCACATAATGGGGTTAGACACCACATAATGGGGTTAGACACCACATAATGGTGTTAGACACCACATAATGGGGTTAGACACCACATAATGGGGATCGACATCACATAATGGGGTTATACACCACATAATGGGGTTGGACACCACATAATGGGGTTAGACACCACATAATGGGGTTAGACACCACATAATGGGGTTAGACACCACATAATGGGGATAGACATCACATAATGGGGTTAGACACCACATAATGGGGTTAGACACCACATAATGGGGTTAGACACCACATAATGGGGTTAGACACCACATAATGGGGTTAGACACCACATAATGGGGTTAGACACCACATAATGGGGTTAGACACCACATAATGGGGATAGACATCACATAATGGGGTTAGACACCACATAATGGGGTTAGACACCACATAATGGTGTTAGACACCACATAATGGGGTTAGACACCACATAATGGGGTTAGACACAACATAATGGGGTTAGACACCACATAATGGGGTTGGACACCACATAATGGGGTTAGACACCACATAATGGGGTTAGACACCACATAATGGGGATAGACATCACATAATGGGGTTAGACACCACATAATGGGGTTAGACACCACATAATGGGGTGAGACACAATATAATGGGGTTAGACACCACATAATGGGGTTAGACACAATATAATGGGGTTAGACACCACATAATGGGGTTAGACACAATATAATGGGGTTAGACACCACATAATGGGGTTAGACACAATATAATGGGGTTAGACACCACATAATGGGGTTAGACACCACATAATGGGGTTAGACATCACCCCCCCCCCCCCCCCCAAAAAAAAATTGTAAAGTGGTTATCCCACTGGCTATAGGGTGAATGCACCAATTTGTGAGTCGCTCTGGATAAGAGCGTCTGCTAAATAAATGACGTAAATGTGCCCTTGAGCAAGGCACTTAACCCTAATTGCTCATGTAAGTCGCTCTGGATAAGAGCGTCTGCTAAATGACTAAAATGTAAATGTAAATGTAATAATGGGGTTAGACACAATATAATGGGATTAGACACCACATAATGGGGTTAGACACAATATAATGGGGTTAGACACCACATAATGGGGTTAGACATCACAAAATGGGGTTAGACACCATATAATGGGGTTAGACACAATATAATGGGGCTAGACACCACATAATGGGGTTAGACATCATAATAATGGGGTTAGACAACACATAATGGGGTTAGACACCACATAATGGGGTTAGACACCACATAATGGGGTTAGACACCACATAATGGGGTTAGACACAATATAATGGGGTTAGACACCACATAATGGGGTTAGACACAATATAATGGGGTTAGACACACCATAATGGGGTTAGACATCACATAATGGGGTTGGTTAGACACCACATACTGGGGTTAGACATCATATAATGGGGTTAGACATCACATAATGGGGTAGGGCACCACATAATGGGGTGAGACACCACATAATGGGGGTAGACACCATATATAGGGGTTAGACATCACATAATGGGGTTAGACATCACATAATGGGGTTAGACACCATATAATGGGGTTGGACATCACATAATGGGGTTAGACATCACATAATGGGGTTAGACACCATATAATGGGGTTGGACACCACATAATGGGGTTGGTTAGACACCACATAATGGGGTTAGACATCATATAATGGGGTTAGACACCACATAATGGGGATAGACATCACATAATGGGGTTGGACACCACATAATGGGGTTAGACACCACATAATGGGGTTAGACACCACATAATGGGGTTAGACACCACATAATGGGGTTAGACATCACATAATGGGGTTAGACACCACATAATGGGGTTAGACACCACATAATGGGGTTAGACACCACATAATGGGGTTAGACACCACATAATGGGTTTAGACATCACATAATGGGGTTGGACACCACATAATGGGGTTAGACACCACATAATGGGGTTAGACATCACATAATGGGGTTAGACACCACATAATGGGGTTAGACACCACATAATGGGGTTAGACACCATATAATGGGGTTAGACACCACATAATGGGGTTAGACACCACATAATGGGGTGAGACACAATATAATGGGGTTAGACACCACATAATGGGGTTAGACACAATATAATGGGGTTAGACACCACATAATGGGGTTAGACACAATATAATGGGGTTAGACACCACATAATGGGGTTAGACACAATATAATGGGGTTAGACACCACATAATGGGGTTAGACACCATATAATGGGGTTGGACATCACATAATGGGGTTAGACATCACATAATGGGGTTAGACACCATATAATGGGGTTGGACACCACATAATGGGGTTGGTTAGACACCACATAATGGGGTTAGAAATCATATAATGGGGTTAGACACCACATAATGGGGATAGACATCACATAATGGGGTTGGACACCACATAATGGGGTTAGACACCACATAATGGGGTTAGACACCACATAATGGGGTTAGACACCACATAATGGGGTTAGACATCACATAATGGGGTTAGACACCACATAATGGGGTTAGACACCACATAATGGGGTTAGACACCACATAATGGGGTTAGACATCACATAAAGGGGTTAGACACCACATAATGGGTTTAGACATCACATAATGGGGTTGGACACCACATAATGGGGTTAGACACCACATAATGGGGTTAGACACCACATAATGGGGTTAGACACCACATAATGGGGTTAGACACCATATAATGGGGTTAGACACCACATAATGGGGTTAGACACCACATAATGGGGTGAGACACAATATAATGGGGTTAGACACCACATAATGGGGTTAGACACAATATAATGGGGTTAGACACCACATAATGGGGTTAGACACAATATAATGGGGTTAGACACCACATAATGGGGTTAGACACCACATAATGGGGTTAGACATCACCCCCCCCCCCCCCCCAAAAAAAAATTGTAAAGTGGTTATCCCACTGGCTATAGGGTGAATGCACCAATTTGTGAGTCGCTCTGGATAAGAGCGTCTGCTAAATAAATGACGTAAATGTGCCCTTGAGCAAGGCACTTAACCCTAATTGCTCATGTAAGTCGCTCTGGATAAGAGCGTCTGCTAAATGACTAAAATGTAAATGTAAATGTAATAATGGGGTTAGACACAATATAATGGGATTAGACACCACATAATGGGGTTAGACACAATATAATGGGGTTAGACACCACATAATGGGGTTAGACATCACAAAATGGGGTTAGACACCATATAATGGGGTTAGACACAATATAATGGGGCTAGACACCACATAATGGGGTTAGACATCATAATAATGGGGTTAGACAACACATAATGGGGTTAGACACCACATAATGGGGTTAGACACCACATAATGGGGTTAGACACCACATAATGGGGTTAGACACAATATAATGGGGTTAGACACCACATAATGGGGTTAGACACAATATAATGGGGTTAGACACACCATAATGGGGTTAGACATCACATAATGGGGTTGGTTAGACACCACATACTGGGGTTAGACATCATATAATGGGGTTAGACATCACATAATGGGGTAGGGCACCACATAATGGGGTGAGACACCACATAATGGGGGTAGACACCATATATAGGGGTTAGACATCACATAATGGGGTTAGACATCACATAATGGGGTTAGACACCATATAATGGGGTTGGACATCACATAATGGGGTTAGACATCACATAATGGGGTTAGACACCATATAATGGGGTTGGACACCACATAATGGGGTTGGTTAGACACCACATAATGGGGTTAGACATCATATAATGGGGTTAGACACCACATAATGGGGATAGACATCACATAATGGGGTTGGACACCACATAATGGGGTTAGACACCACATAATGGGGTTAGACACCACATAATGGGGTTAGACACCACATAATGGGGTTAGACATCACATAATGGGGTTAGACACCACATAATGGGGTTAGACACCACATAATGGGGTTAGACACCACATAATGGGGTTAGACACCACATAATGGGTTTAGACATCACATAATGGGGTTGGACACCACATAATGGGGTTAGACACCACATAATGGGGTTAGACATCACATAATGGGGTTAGACACCACATAATGGGGTTAGACACCACATAATGGGGTTAGACACCATATAATGGGGTTAGACACCACATAATGGGGTTAGACACCACATAATGGGGTGAGACACAATATAATGGGGTTAGACACCACATAATGGGGTTAGACACAATATAATGGGGTTAGACACCACATAATGGGGTTAGACACAATATAATGGGGTTAGACACCACATAATGGGGTTAGACACAATATAATGGGGTTAGACACCACATAATGGGGTTAGACACCATATAATGGGGTTGGACATCACATAATGGGGTTAGACATCACATAATGGGGTTAGACACCATATAATGGGGTTGGACACCACATAATGGGGTTGGTTAGACACCACATAATGGGGTTAGAAATCATATAATGGGGTTAGACACCACATAATGGGGATAGACATCACATAATGGGGTTGGACACCACATAATGGGGTTAGACACCACATAATGGGGTTAGACACCACATAATGGGGTTAGACACCACATAATGGGGTTAGACATCACATAATGGGGTTAGACACCACATAATGGGGTTAGACACCACATAATGGGGTTAGACACCACATAATGGGGTTAGACATCACATAAAGGGGTTAGACACCACATAATGGGTTTAGACATCACATAATGGGGTTGGACACCACATAATGGGGTTAGACACCACATAATGGGGTTAGACACCACATAATGGGGTTAGACACCACATAATGGGGTTAGACACCATATAATGGGGTTAGACACCACATAATGGGGTTAGACACCACATAATGGGGTGAGACACAATATAATGGGGTTAGACACCACATAATGGGGTTAGACACAATATAATGGGGTTAGACACCACATAATGGGGTTAGACACAATATAATGGGGTTAGACACCACATAATGGGGTTAGACACAATATAATGGGGTTAGACACCACATAATGGGGTTAGACACCACATAATGGGGTTAGACATCACCCCCCCCCCCCCCCCCCCAAAAAAATTGTAAAGTGGTTATCCCACTGGCTATAGGGTGAATGCACCAATTTGTGAGTCGCTCTGGATAAGAGCGTCTGCTAAATAAATGACGTAAATGTGCCCTTGAGCAAGGCACTTAACCCTAATTGCTCATGTAAGTCGCTCTGGATAAGAGCGTCTGCTAAATGACTAAAATGTAAATGTAAATGTAATAATGGGGTTAGACACAATATAATGGGATTAGACACCACATAATGGGGTTAGACACAATATAATGGGGTTAGACACCACATAATGGGGTTAGACATCACAAAATGGGGTTAGACACCATATAATGGGGTTAGACACAATATAATGGGGCTAGACACCACATAATGGGGTTAGACATCATAATAATGGGGTTAGACAACACATAATGGGGTTAGACACCACATAATGGGGTTAGACACCACATAATGGGGTTAGACACCACATAATGGGGTTAGACACAATATAATGGGGTTAGACACCACATAATGGGGTTAGACATCACATAATGGGGTTAGACACAATATAATGGGGTTAGACACCACATAATGGGGTTAGACACCACATAATGGGGTTAGACACCACATAATGGGGTTAGAAACCACATAATGGGGTTAGACATCACATAATGGGGTTAGACACCACATAATGGGGTTAGACACCACATAATGGGGTTAGACATCACATAATGGGGTTAGACACCACATAATGGGGATAGACATCACATAATGGGGTTAGACACCACATAATGGGGTTAGACACCACATAAAGGGGTTAGACACCACATAATGGGGTTAGACACCACATAATTGGGGATAGACATCACATAATGGGGTTAGACACCACATAATGGGGTTAGACACCACATAATGGGGTTAGACACCACATAATGGGGTTAGACACCACATAATGGGGTTAGACACCACATAATGGGGTTAGACACCACATAATGGGGATCGACATCACATAATGGGGTTAGACACCACATAATGGGGTTAGACACCACATAATGGGGTTAGACACCACATAATGGGGTTAGACACCATATAATGGGGTTAGACACCACATAATGGGGTTAGACACCACATAATGGGGTTAGACACCACATAATGGGGTTAGACACCACATAATGGGGATAGACATCACATAATGGGGTTAGACACCACATAATGGGGTTAGACACCACATAATGGTGTTAGACACCACATAATGGGGTTAGACACCACATAATGGTGTTAGACACCACATAATGGGGTTATACACCACATAATGGGGTTGGACACCACATAATGGGGTTAGACACCACATAATGGGGTTAGACACCACATAATGGGGTTAGACACCACATAATGGGGATAGACATCACATAATGGGGTTAGACACCACATAATGGGGTTAGACACCACATAATGGGGTTAGACACCACATAATGGGGTTAGACACCACATAATGGGGTTAGACACCACATAATGGGGTTAGACACCACATAATGGGGTTAGACACCACATAATGGGGTTAGACACCACATAATGGGGATAGACATCACATAATGGGGTTAGACACCACATAATGGGGTTAGACACCACATAATGGTGTTAGACACCACATAATGGGGTTAGACACAACATAATGGGGTTAGACACCACATAATGGGGTTGGACACCACATAATGGGGTTAGACACCACATAATGGGGTTAGACACCACATAATGGGGATAGACATCACATAATGGGGTTAGACACCACATAATGGGGTTAGACACCACATAATGGGGTGAGACACAATATAATGGGGTTAGACACCACATAATGGGGTTAGACACAATATAATGGGGTTAGACACCACATAATGGGGTTAGACACAATATAATGGGGTTAGACACCACATAATGGGGTTAGACACAATATAATGGGGTTAGACACCACATAATGGGGTTAGACACCACATAATGGGGTTAGACATCACCCCCCCCCCCCCCCCCAAAAAAAATTGTAAAGTGGTTATCCCACTGGCTATAGGGTGAATGCACCAATTTGTGAGTCGCTCTGGATAAGAGCGTCTGCTAAATAAATGACGTAAATGTGCCCTTGAGCAAGGCACTTAACCCTAATTGCTCATGTAAGTCGCTCTGGATAAGAGCGTCTGCTAAATGACTAAAATGTAAATGTAAATGTAATAATGGGGTTAGACACAATATAATGGGATTAGACACCACATAATGGGGTTAGACACAATATAATGGGGTTAGACACCACATAATGGGGTTAGACATCACAAAATGGGGTTAGACACCATATAATGGGGTTAGACACAATATAATGGGGCTAGACACCACATAATGGGGTTAGACATCATAATAATGGGGTTAGACAACACATAATGGGGTTAGACACCACATAATGGGGTTAGACACCACATAATGGGGTTAGACACCACATAATGGGGTTAGACACAATATAATGGGGTTAGACACCACATAATGGGGTTAGACACAATATAATGGGGTTAGACACACCATAATGGGGTTAGACACCTCATAATGGGGTTAGACATCACATAATGGGGTTAGACACAATATAATGGGGTTAGACACCACATAATGGGGTTAGACACAATATAATGGGGTTAGACACCACATAATGGGGTTAGACATCACATAATGGGGTTAGACACCATATAATGGGGTTAGACACAATATAATGGGGTTAGACACCACATAATGGTGTTAGACATCATAATAATGGGGTTAGACAACACATAATGGGGTTAGAAACCACATAATGGGGTTAGACACCACATAATGGGGTTAGACACAATATAATGGGGTTAGACACCACATAATGGGGTTATACACAATATAATGGGGTTAGACACCACATAATGGGGTTAGACACCATATAATGGGGTTAGACACCACATAATGGGGTTAGACACAATATAATGGGGTTAGACACCACATAATGGGGTTAGACACCACATAATGGGGTTAGACACCACATAATGGGGTTAGACACCACATAATGGGGTTAGACACCACATAATTGGGGATAGACATCACATAATGGGGTTAGACACCACATAATGGGGTTAGACACAATATAATGGGGTTAGACACCACATAATGGGGTTAGACATCACATAATGGGGTTAGACACCATATAATGGGGTTAGACACAATATAATGGGGTTAGACACCACATAATGGTGTTAGACATCATAATAATGGGGTTAGACAACACATAATGGGGTTAGAAACCACATAATGGGGTTAGACACCACATAATGGGGTTAGACACCACATAATGGGGTTAGACACCACATAATGGGGTTAGACATCACATAATGGGGTTAGACACCACATAATGGGGTTAGACACCACATAATGGGGTTAGACACCACATAATGGGGTTAGACATCACATAATGGGGTTAGACACCACATAATGGGGATAGACATCACATAATGGGGTTAGACACCACATAATGGGGTTAGACACCACATAATGGGGTTAGACACCACATAATGGGGTTAGACACCACATAATTGGGGATAGACATCACATAATGGGGTTAGACACCACATAATGGGGTTAGACACCACATAATGGGGTTAGACACCACATAATGGGGTTAGACACCACATAATGGGGTTAGACACCACATAATGGGGATAGACATCACATAATGGGGTTAGACACCACATAATGGGGTTAGACATCACATAATGGGGTTAGACACCACATAATGGGGTTAGACACCATATAATGGGGTTAGACACCACATAATGGGGTTAGACACCACATAATGGTGTTAGACACCACATAATGGGGTTAGACACCACATAATGGGGATAGACATCACATAATTGGGTTAGACACCACATAATGGGGTTAGACACCACATAATGGGGTTAGACACCACATAATGGTGTTAGACACCACATAATGGGGTTAGACACCACATAATGGGGTTGGACACCACATAATGGGGTTAGACACCACATAATGGGGTTAGACACCACATAATGGGGTTAGACACCACATAATGGGGATAGACATCACATAATGGGGTTAGACACCACATAATGGGGTTAGACACCACATAATGGGGTTAGACACCACATAATGGGGTTAGACACCACATAATGGGGTTAGACACCACATAATGGGGTTAGACACCACATAATGGGGTTAGACACCACATAATGGGGATAGACATCACATAATGGGGTTAGACACCACATAATGGGGTTAGACACCACATAATGGTGTTAGACACCACATAATGGGGTTAGACACCACATAATGGGGTTAGACACAACATAATGGGGTTAGACACCACATAATGGGGTTGGACACCACATAATGGGGTTAGACACCACATAATGGGGTTAGACACCACATAATGGGGATAGACATCACATAATGGGGTTAGACACCACATAATGGGGTTAGACACCACATAATGGGGTTAGACACCACATAATGGGGTTAGACATCACATAATGGGGTTAGACATCACATAATGTGGTTAGACACCACATAATGGGGTTAGACATCACATAATGGGGTTAGACATCACATAATGGGGTTAGACACCACATAATGGGGTTAGACACCATATAATGGGGTTAGACACCACATAATGGGGTTAGACACCACATAATGGGGTTAGACACCATATAATGGGGTTAGACACCACATAATGGTTTGCGGTCTTGTGGTGTAGTAGCCCAGTGTGAAGCCAACATTGTATCCTGCAGGCCACTTGGGTCACTGAAGAGCAAACCATTACATATAATGAGGTTCTGAACAACATCAACTACTCTCTCTGATGACAAGAAATAGGGGGAGGTGGACAATTATTTGTGATGGCTTGATCTCAGAAGAGAATAACATTCTTTATTTTATACTCCAGCAGCTATCTCGGCAGTTTGATAGAGAAGACCTGGTTAAAGCAGACTTGTGTAAAGTGACCTCTGCCAAAGTGACCTCTACTGACCCTTAGTGTCTGTGCGTCACCACTGGCTTCTATAGCCACAACATTTTACATTTTACACTTTAGTCATTTAGCAGACGCTCTTATCCAGAGCGACTTACAGTTAGTGAGTGCATATATTTTTCATATTTATTTAATTTTTTCATACTGGCCCCCCAACGTCAGAAACCCTGCCCATTTCTACAATTTATCTTCTTAAAATGTACCTAACCCTAACCCTAACCACACTGCTAGGCTAACCCTAACCACACTTCATCTCTTGCACATCATTCCAGTGTTAATACTAAATTGTAATTATTTTGCACTATAGCCTATTTTATTGCCTTACCTCCATAACTTGCTCAATTTGCACACTGTATATTATATGTATTTCTGTTGTATTTTTGACTTTGTTTTGTTTTACCCCATATGTAACTCTGTGTTGTTGTTTTTATCGCACTGCTTTGCTTTATCTTGGCCAGGTCGCAGTTGTAAATGAGAACTTGTTCTCAACTGGTTTACCTGGTTAAATAAAGGTTAAATAAAAAAAATAAAAAAAACTGCTAACCTTATGCCTAACCCTAATCTTAAATTAAGACCAAAAAGCAAATTTTTCAATTTTGACTTTGTGGCTGTGGAATCTGACTTTGTGACTGTGGAAGCTAGTGAAAACTGTGTCTGGTGTTGATTACAGTTGTAAAAAAAAAATGTAAATAGTATCACGTAACATCACCTTCCCCTTTAACGATAACTTCACCTTCCCTAAATAGCAGGAAGCAGATTGTACAGTCAACTTTCCAGCCAGTTCTTGACCATGGTGACTCCATTTACCACAATGCATCAGCCACTGCTCTTAAGCCTTTGGATGCCGTCTACCATAGCACCCTTCTCTTTATCACAGGTCACAGTTTTAATACTCACCACTGCATCCTGTATCAAAAGGTTGGCTGGTCGGGGATGAAGGGAAGGAAAAACAATGGCGTTAACTACAAACCTTCGTCCCCCGAATACAAAAACCAAGTAAAATGACTTTTAAATCTATTTTATCGCTTGAGCATCTTGAGGATGTTGGATCCCATCTTGGTCTGCTGGCTCTCTTGAGAATAACGAGATGGAGTCAATCGGCTGTAACGATTCCTCTGAAATTGAGCCTGTCACAGCTTGTTACAAAATGCTTGACTATTGTCTCACGTTAATCAAGGGCAGCCCTGATCAACAGTCACAGAGTGTTTTACAGATACCCATCCTAAAACCCCAAAGAGCAAGCAATGCAGAAGCACAGTGACTACCTGGGCTGAACATGATCAGCCGGGGTCTGGGATAAGGTAGAACGCCCAGTGAACTAAGGCCAGTGGTCAATAGCTGTTCGTGCGAGCATGCCTCAGATCACAGGTTACACCAGGACCAGGGTCCATATTCATACAGTGTCCAATGCTGCTTTTCCACTGTAACACCAGTGTACACCCTTACGTGAAAGTGGTCCTCTGTAGCTCAATTGGTAGAGTATGGCGCTTGTAACGCCCAGGGTAGTGGGTTCGATCCCCGGGACCACCCATACGTAAAAATGTATGCGCACATGACTGTAAGTCGCTTTGGATAAAAGCGTCTGCTAAATGGCATATTATTATTATTATTATTATGATGATGATGATTATAGTAAGACATATCAACTGCCTAACTAATGCCACAACTGGGTACTGGGAACTCTGAATTCCAAGTCGGAAAACTTGTGCATCTTTCTAGAGCTCCGACATGCTGACCTGAAGATCACCGACGTCATGATTTGACGTAGTTTTTTTTTCCAGAGTTCCCTGTTCTCATGAAAGCACCATTAGCTAATACTGTAAACAACTTCCTTTCACATTGTTAGGATGACCCAACCCTGGAGAGGCACTTCAAGGGTCACAGAGACACCATACCTCGTGTTGGCTTTAACTGCAACATGAAATAAATTGCTAAGTGTTGTTATTGACTGCCATTTAGCTGCCATGTCATTATTACAGTATATTATATGACGATAAAATTGTTACCTGAAACTGTGTATTGGCTTCTAACTGATGAATGCGGTCTGCTTGTGCTTTAGCCAACATCTCTCTGTATTAAGTATGGCTTTGACAGCAAAAAGGAGAGTTGGCACACGCAGACCTGGCAAGTCCAAGGATAGCTTACCGTTCTTTCAGACAAGCGTTTGTCAAACCTGGGCTAACCAAAACCAACTGTCACTTTTCTGTGGTTACCACAGCAACTGCCTCCATGCGCGCCTGTGATGAGCTTATATAGGCCTAATAAACTGGTAATAGGTCTCTGCTGGTTCGATGGATGATCTGGAACATGAAGCCCCAGATCAGAGCCTACCACTCTGTGGGACATAATGACATCAGTCCAATTCCTCTCCCTCAGGACACGTGGTGGCTTCAGCAACAAGACAGTCAACACACGCTTTATTGATTTTTTTTACCCTTATTTTACCAGGTCAGTTGACTGAGAATACATTCTCTTTTACAGCAACGACCTGGAGAACAGTTACAAGGGGAGATGAATGAGCCAATTGGAAGCTGGGGTTGATTAGGTGACCATGATGGTATGAGGGCCAGATTGGGAATTTATCCAGGACACCGGGGGTTAACACCCCTATTCTTACGGTAAGAGCCATGGGATCTATAGTGACCACAGAGAGTCAGGACACCCGTTTAACGTCCCATCCGAAAGACAGCACCCTACACAGGGCAATGTCCCCAATCACTGCCCTGGGGGATTGGGATATTCATTTTTTGACAGAGGAAAGAGTGCCAACACCACTTCCAGCGGTATCTGGTCTCCAGGGACCGACCAGGACCAACACTGCTTAGCTTCAGAGGCAAGCCAGCAGTGGGATGCAGGGTGGTATGCTGCTGGCTAGGCAGTCCTGTGTCTCAACCCCCTAACTCAACAATGGAGGACTGACTGAAACTATAACCAGGTCTTAGACGATCCTGCGTCTCAGTTGTGTTTAATGGAACAGGGACATGTCTAACAGAGAGGGAAGATGTGTTTTAGTAGAAATGGGGCTTAAAAACGATGCTCTTACTGCCGTAAGATTTGAAAAAGAACACACACCCAAACTCTGATGCTGCAGCCATCTCCTTCTATGAAATAATGTGTAATGGAATAATCTCTGGTGGAAAGAATGGAGAGTGTGAATAATGGATATGACTGAATGGAACTAGGAAGTTTGTAGCCTACACAGTTTGGAGAAGAATTGCTGGAGTATCCTCAATAGTTGATTGATAGAATATATTTTCACATTCAGTCCTTTTCGACATTATGCTGTTTATCACATTTCCTTGTACGTAGAGAAGATATTGAACATATAAATGTGAGATTTGTTTTGTTGTAAAATGAACCGTTTGTAGTATCTGGAGCATGCGTTATCTGAGAGTACCGTACCCCAGGGATAACCCACTGTAACGTCTGACTGCTGCTGAAGCACCGATTTCCTGGATGGATCCGATTTACACACTCACAGAACAGAACACAAGACTATGAAATATTCAAATGATGAATCTCGGTCACGTTGCAGAGTTCTGAGAGCACGGTGGTATAATCAGACGACATGGACAAAAATCCATATTGCGAGAATTTGACATTTGTTTTCCGATAACGATAAGTCAGCAATAAATTACGATACATAATTTTTTAGGGGGGGAAGTGCTAGAGCTGGGCGATATGGAAAAAATGTTTTGTAGGCCTATTATGACTTGTAATAGCGTTGTGCTTGGCTCCGCTCCGCAGGCGCATCAAAACCATACTAGGCCTACAGTCTACTCCAGTTGTTGAGTGGTGCCATGAACTCAATATTGAGAGCTAATAAATAAATGATATACTCACAGAAAGCTGTGACTCTGCTCTCTGTAACTAGAACAACAGTAGTTGCTTTGAAAACTGTATTTTTCCCGCAGTTACATTTTGAGCAACGATCATATGCTTGTGCTTCCCAGGGAAGTGGCTATCTCACACAGCAGCCAGCAGTGAAACTGAGACAGGCTGACACTTTCATAGCAGGAATCAACATCATGAATAGGCTATTACTGTTGACCAAATAATAGTTTTAGAACAATCTACAGGAACGTTAAGTAGCAAAAATCAAAAGATGGCAATGTTGGGCCCACTGACGGACTGAGGCTGGTCACCGCCTCCGACGATAAGACCCTAAAAGTCTGGACTGTCCACAGACAGAAGTTTCTGTTCTCCCTCAACCAGCACATCAACTGGGTCCGCTGCCAATCAGTGCTGCCAACTTCTCAGTAAGGAAAGTAGCTATTGGCTGTCCTAAAAGTCGCTAGAAGTCGCTAAATGACGTCATCACCTATTTTTGCATAGTTGGCCATGTGCATGTCATTGTGATGGACGCTGTAGGAGAGAGGAATAACGCTGTAGGAGAGAGAAATAACGCTGTAGGAGAGAGGAATAACGCTGTAGGAGAGGGGAATAACGCTGTAGGAGGGAGGAATAACCCTGTAGGAGAGAGGAATAACGCTGTAGGAGAGAGGAATAACGCTGTAGGAGAGAGGAATAACGCTGTAGGAGGGAGGAATAACCCTGTAGGAGTGAGGAATAACACTGTAGGAGAGAGGAATAACGCTGTAGGAGAGAGGAATAACGCTGTAGGAGAGAGGAATAACGCTGTAGGAGGGAGGAATAACGCTGTAGGAGAGAGGAATAACGCTGTAGGTGAGAGGAATAACGCTGTAGGAGGGAGGAATAATGCTGTAGGAGGGAGGAATAACGCTGTAGGAGAGAGGAATAACGCTGTAGAAGAGAGGAATAACGCTGTAGGAGAGAGGAATAACGCTGTAGGAGAGGGGAATAACGCTGTAGGAGAGAGGAATAATGCTGTAGGAGAGAGGAATAACGCTGTAGGAGAGAGGAATAACGCTGTAGGAGAGGAATAACGCTGTAGGAGAGAGGAATAACGCTGTAGGAGAGAGGAATAACGCTGTAGGAGAGAGGAATAACGCTGTAGGAGAGAGGAATAACGCTGTAGGAGAGGAATAACGCTGTAGGAGAGAGGAATAACGCTGTAGGAGAGAGGAATAACGCTGTAGGAGAGGAATAACGCTGTAGGAGAGAGGAATAACGCTGTAGGAGAGAGGAATAACGCTGTAGGAGTGAGGAATAACGCTGTAGGAGAGAGGAATAATGCTGTAGGAGTGAGGAATAACGCTGTAGGAGAGAGGAATAACGCTGTAGGAGAGAGGAATAACGCTGTAGGAGAGAGAGGAATAACGCTGTAGGAGAGAGGAATAACATTGTGGGAGAGAGGAATAACACTGTAGGAGAGAGGAATAACGCTGTAGGAGAGAGGAATAACGCTGTAGGAGAGAGGAATAACGCTGTAGGAGAGAGGGATAACGCTGTAGGAGAGAGGGATAACGCTGTAGGAGAGAGGAATAACGCTGTAGGAGAGAGGAATAACGCTGTAGGAGAGAGGAATAACGCTGTAGGAGAGAGGAATAACGCTGTAGGAGAGAGGAATAACGTTGTGGGAGAGACACAAAGTGAGTAAAAAACACCCTAAATATGTTTAGAACTACAAATGAACTTCCTTCTGTCAATTATTGTTTTTTTTATGTCACAATTCCAACCCTCCTCCTTTATCCGGGCTTGGGACCGGCAGAAGGGACCCAAAAGAGACACTCCGGCGGAGTGACATAGTTTTTATGTTTTTTTTAGTTTTTTTAGTTTAGTTTTCTTAAGTTTGGTTTGGTTTTTAACCTTATGGTCCACTTAGGAGCCTTCAACAAGTCACAGTTAAACAACAACATTTTTATCCATAACATTTTAAACAATTTTTTTGTAAACACTCTACATTAACAATCTAAATGGACCAAAAAGAGACACAAAAAAAAACTGACAATGGCATCATGGTAACTAGTCTGGCCCTAATTCAGGTTAATTGTTTGTTTTTCCCAGACCCCCCTCCACACACACAGGCTGTGCTGGCTCACAGAAAGAGTGGTCATCGTCATTTTGGTCAAGGCTCTCTATGGCAGGTTCAGAAACTGAGGGAGCTGACTTAAATGAGTAAGCAGCTGATGTGCCAAAAAGCTGCAAAACATGATCAGGCAGCTGGTGCTCATAGCAAGCCTCACCAGACTGCTTCAGTCCATATCGAATGTACAGGATGGAGTTAAGGGTCTGCAAGGACATCCGATTTCTAAATTATTATTATTATAATTTTTTATTTTTTTGGGGGGGTGGGGAATGGATCAGCTTAATATTGCAGATAGATTGTATCTTCTATCAATGTAATTGTCTGCATCACTTCCAATCCCCCATGTTTTTATATATATATATTTTTTTATATATATATTCCCCTTTATTACTTTTCAACCCCACCATCCTTTCCCTACTTGGAGTAAATTAGTGAACAACAACGCCCAGGCCTCTACTTCCGGTCTATACTTACTATCTACACCTTATGGACAGAGTTAATTTTACAATAATTCTATATATATATATATATTTTATTTATTTTTTGGTCCTGAACTTCTTCTACCCTCAACCTCTCCGTTCATTTTCATGATGTCCATCCGGTTTGCGTCTATATGCCATATCTTTCTAACTGTGCTCTTTCCCAAAAGCTCCCAACATACAACCTATATACAGGTAAAAGTCAGTAAATTAGAATATTTTGAAAAACTTGATTTATTTCAGTAATTGCATTCAAAAGGTGTAACTTGTACATTATATTTATTCATTGCACACAGACTGATGCATTCAAATGTTTATTTCATTTAATTTTGATGATTTGAAGTGGCAACAAATGAAAATCCAAAATTCCGTGTGTCACAAAATTAGAATATTGTGTAAGGGTTACATTTTGAAGACACCTGGTGCCACAAAATAATCAGCTGATTAACTCAAAACACCTGCAAAGGGCTTTAAATGGTCTCTCAGTCCAGTTCTGAAGCCTACACAAACATGGGGAAGACTTCAGATTTGACAGCTGTCCAAAAGGCGACCATCGACACATTGCACAAGGAGGGAAAGACACAAAAGGTTATTGCAGAAGAGGCTGGCTGTTCTCAGAGCTCTGTGTCCAAACACATTAATAGAGAGGCAAAGGGAAGGAAAAACTGTGGTCAGAAAAAGTGTACAAGCGATAGGGATCACCGCGCCCTAGTCAAGATTGTGAAAAAAAACCCATTCAAAAATGTGGGGGAGATTCACAAGGAGTGGACAGCTGCTGGAGTCAGGGCTTCAAGATCCACCACCAAGAGACGCTTGAAAGACATGGGTTTCAACTGCCGCATACCTCGTGTCAAGCCACTGTTGACCAAGAAACAGCGCGAAAAGCGTCTCACCTGGGCTAAGGAAAAAAAGAGCTGGACTGCTGCTGAGTGGTCTAAAGTCATGTTTTCTGACGAAAGCAAATTTTGCATTTCCTTTGGAAATCGAGGTCCCAGAGTCTGGAGGAAGACAGGAGAGGCACAGGATCCACGTTGCCTGAAGTCTAGTGTAAAGTTTCCACCATCAGTGATGGTTTGGGGTGCCATGTCATCTGCTGGTGTCGGTCCACTCTGTTTCCTGAGATCAAGGGTCAACGCAGCCGTCTACCAGCAAGTTTTAGAGCACTTCATGCTTCCTGCTGCTGACCTGCTCTATGGAGATGGAGATTTCAGGTTCCAACAGGACTTGGCGCCTGCACACAGCGCAAAATCTACCCGTGCCTGGTTTACGGACCATGGTATTTCTGTTCTAAATTGGCCAGCCAACTCCCCTGACCTTAGCCCCATAGAAAATCTGTGGGGTATTGTGAAAAGGAAGATGCAGAATGCCAGACCCAACAACGCAGAAGAGTTGAAGGCCACTATCAGAGCAACCTGGGCTCTCATAACACCTGAGCAGTGCCAGAAACTCATCGACTCCATGCCACGCCGCATTAATGCAGTAATTGAGGCAAAAGGAGCTCCAACCAAGTATTGAGTATTGTACATGCTCATATTTTTCATTTTCATACTTTTCAGTTGGCCAACATTTCTAAAAAATCCCTTTTTTGTATTAGCCTTAAGTAATATTCTAATTTTGTGACACACGGAATTTTGGATTTTCATTTGTTGCCACTTCAAATCATCAAAATTAAATGAAATAAACATTTGAATGCATCAGTCTGTGTGCAATGAATAAATATAATGTACAAGTTACACCTTTTGAATGCAATTACTGAAATAAATCAAGTTTTTCAAAATATTCTAATTTACTGACTTTTACCTGTACTTATTATGGACACAGTATGCTTACATTATTAGCTATCTTTGTTATTATTTGTTGTTATTTGTTATTAGTCCCATCCTTCAACTCTATTCAATACCTCCCATCTATCTCTTAACACCATCCATATAGGATTTCTATTTGCCATATATATTTCAACCGTACTGTGATGTTTTACAAAAGTTCTGAACCTTTCTATTCTCATTGATTCTACAGATTGTGAATTAAAAATAAACATTTTTGCTAAAAGTATTATTATATTATTGATTGATTGACTATGACTTTTCAGATCACCCAGTAATGCTATCTGCAAGGTTAGTTCCAGGTAAATATTGCAATCCTTTAGCCATTCCTGGACCTTTGTCCAAAAACAAGCTACAAATGGACAGAACCAAAACAAATGATCTAATGATTCTGTCTCTTCACAGCAAAATCTGCAGAGCTGGGAAGATTGTATCCCCCATATAAATAACATTCTATTGGTAGCAAGAATTTTATATAATAATTTAAATTGAAAGATTCAAATTTTTGAATCCGGTGTCGTTTTGCGTGTCAGTTCATAAACACTATGCCATGGGATCGGTACGTCAAAGATCTCTTCCCAACTATTTTGCAATCTATATGGGACGGCTGTCAATCCTTTGGTCCTTAAGTGAAACTGATATACTTTTTTATTTATCACAGTTTTCCTTAACCAATTATGTTCTTTAATGCAAGGCCGACAGACAAGTTCCTTACTTTCTCCCCCTTCCACTTTCCTCTTCCACTTTTGCGGTAAGGCTGCAATTATTTGGTTGTAATTTTGGGTAGAGCAGACATTTCCGTATGTTTTTGTTAGCTGCATGTGCGACATAACTCCACCAGTCCTTCCGATGATTTCATTTACGAAGATTATACCTTTTTTAAACATTCTGTCAAAAAATAAAGGTTTTTTGTCAATTAATATATTTGAATTTAACCACAATATTTGTTGCATTATTTGTTCTGTCGTTTCTGGAGGATTAAATTGAAATTGCAACCAACTTTCTATTGCTTGTTTTAGAAATAGTGACATTTGGGAGATTATTTCCTTTTCAAATAATTGAAAGTGAGAGGTTGTAATCTGAATAAAGGGAAAAAGGCCTTTCTTGAACATTGGGTGAGACAATCTTACTAATTTGCTTGAGAACCAGTTCGGATTTAAGTATAACTTTTGGATGACTGAAGATTTTAGTGATAGGTCTAATGCTTTAATATTTAATAATTTCTGTCCTCTGAATTCATATTCATTATATAAATATGCTCTTTTAATTTTGTCTGGCTTGCCGTTCCAAATAAAATTGAATATTTTTTTCTCATATAATTTAAAAAACTGTTTGCTAGGCGTAGGCAAGACCATAAGCAAATAGGTAAACTGGGATAATACTAAAGAGTTAATCAGGGTGATTTTTCCACAAATTGACAGGTATTTTCCTTTCCATGGTAGTAAGATCTTATCTATTTTTGCTAACTTTCTATTAAAATTTATTGAAGTGAGATCATTTATTTCCTTTGGGATATGTATTCCGAGTATATCCACATCACCATCAGACCATTTTATTGGTAAACTACATGGTAATGTAAAAATTGTATTTTTTAGTGATCCAATACGTAATATAGTACATTTGTCATAATTTGGTTTTAATCCAGAGAGGTTAGAAAATGTATTTAGATCCTCTATGAGCCTGTGGAGGGATTCTAGTTGTGGATCTAAAAGAAAACATGAATCATCTGCGTACAATGACACCTTTGTTTTTAAGCCCTGTATTTCTAATCCTCTGATATTATTATTGGATCAGATTTTAATAGCTAACATCTCGATGGCCACAATAAATAGATATGCCGATAGTGGACAACCTTGTTTCACTCCTCTTGACAGTTTAAAACTTTCTGAGAAATAGCCATTATTTACTATTTTACACCTAGGGTTACTATACATGATTTTGACCCATTTTATAAGAGATTCTCCAAAATTGAAATGCTCCAGGCATTTATATATAAACCCCAGTCGAACTTTATCAAATGCCTTTTTGAAGTCTGCTATGAATAGCAGGCCTGGTTTCCCATATTTTCCATTGTGTTCTATTGTTTCCAATACTTGCCTTATATTATCTCCAATGTATCTTCCATGTAAAAAACCTGTCTGATTAGAATGAATAATATCTGACAATACCTTTTTAATTCTTTGCGCTATACATTTTGCTAGGATTTTTGCATCACAACACTGAAGTGTAAGGGGCCTCCAATTTTGTAAATGGACTGGATCATTATATTTTCCACTTGTATCCTGTTTCAGTAATAATGAGATCAGACCTTCTTCTTGAGTATCAGATAATCTACCATTTACATAGGAGTGGTTAAAACATGCTAATAACGGTCCTCTTAATATATCAAAAAAGGTTTGGTATACCTCGACTGGTATGCCATCCAACCCTGGAGTTTTCCCGGACTTAAAGTCTTTAATTGCATCCAGAAGTTCCTCCTCTGTAATTTCACCTTCACATGAGTCTTTCTGTGTGGCTGTTAATTTGACATTATCAATAGAAAAAAAAATCTCTACAATTAGCTTCAGTTAGAGGAGATGGAGGCGACTGAAAAGAAAACATATGCTTAAAGTACTTTGTTTCTTCCTTCAAAATATCATTTGGTGAATTATGGGTGACTCCGTCAATTGTAACCAGTTTCATTAAGTTCTTTTTGGTAGCATTCCTATGTTGAAGATTAAAAAAGAATTTTGTGCATTTTTCCCCATATTCCATCCAGTTTGCTTTATTTTTATAATATATTACACTTGATCTTTCTTGAATAAGTTTCTCCATTTCTTTTTGTTTTTCCTCTAATTTATTCTGAGCCTCTATGTTACAGTTTTTATTGCCATCTATCTGTTCTGTTAGACTTTCTATTTCCTTTCTTAGTATAAACTCTTTTGACCTAAATTGCTTTTGTTTTCGAGATGAGTACTGAATTGCATGGCCTCTAAAGGCACATTTAAAGGTGTCCCATACAATAAGGGGATTCGCTGTACCTATGTTATGTTGGAAAAAGTCAGTTATAAATTCCTTTGTTCTAATTATAAATAAATTATCATCCAATAGGCTTTGATTAAATTTCCAATATCCTCGCCCACGTGGAAATTCAGTAAGAGTAATGTATATGCCTATTATATGATGGTCCGACCGCATTCTGTCCCCTATCAACACTTTTTTTACTTTTGGTGCCAACGAGAATGAGATAAGAAAGAAGTCAAGACGACTAGCTTGATTCAGTCTCCGCCATGTATATCTCACTAGATCAGTATATTTAAGCCTCCATATATCTACTAGTTCTAATGTATCCATGACATTCACAATTTCCTTAAGAGCATGTGGGTGATTGTTTGTGGTGTGATTTCCTTTTCGGTCCATTGAGCTATTTAAAACAGTATTATAATCCCCCACCATAATAATATTGTTTTGAGTTGCTTGCAGGCTTGATAATTTATTATATATATTGTCAAAGAATTGTGGATCATCATTATTTGGTCCGTAAAGGTTAATGAGCCATATCTGTTTATGGTCCAATAACATATTTAAAATAATCCATCTACCTTGCGTATCTATTTGGACAATTTGCACATTCGGATCGAAATTACTATTAATTAATATCATCACCCCTTTTGAATTTCTTTGTCCATGGGAGAAGTATATTTCCCCCCCCCCATTCTTTTTTCCACGCTACTTCATCTCGAATTGTTGAATGAGTTTCCTGTATACCAGGGGCGGTGTGTTCATTAGGGCGATATGGGCGACGCACTGCCAAACGGGAAAAGGAAGGGATTTTTTTTCTAATCAATTATATCACGGCAACAGTAGTTATCAGTGTTCTAATCTAGACGTCTGATCTGCCACTAAATGTCCAATCAGGCTAAAGTCGTGCTTCAAATGGCCCCGCCCCTTTTGGGGTGATTTCAGTCAGGTTGAAAATCGCCCCAGAAGTCTCTCATAGACTCTCATGTAAAATCTTTTTTTTTCAAATATCAGAGCTTTCAATACAATCTCTATGGGTTCCGGGAGGGCTTGCACTTACGCGCTTTCGTCATACGTAACATAACCATGAACGTAACTAAGAAAAGAGCGGGTAGCAGCGTCAATCAATTCACGTACTACTGTCAAGATGGCTAGCGTTCAGTGCAACTCGATTGTCTCTTTGAAAGAAGTTCCTTTTTGTCGGCGAACAAATCAAGATAAATTGGCAACGAAACAATTAGGACCTCCCAGACCAAATTTAATAATTCAACAGGTTTCTACTAAAGGGGGAAAGTCCTACACCCGAGGATTTTCCAAAAATTGGTACGAACGAAAAACCTGGCTAGCAGGCTGCGATGTAGCTAATGCAGTCTTCTGCTACCCCTGCTTACTCTTTCACCCTGAAGGCGGCACGGCAGACAGCACCGCTTGGACAGCGACTGGTGTAACGGACATGCACCATCTTTCAGAAAAGATTAAGAAACATGAGCTGTCAAAGACCCACATGGATAGCTGTTTGAGATTGTCTGCTTTGGGGAGAGTGAACATTGCCACTCAACTGGATGAGGGATACAGGCTAGCTGTCCGCCACCACAACGATGAGGTTAGCAAGAACCGCCACATCCTCAGCCGGCTAATCCAGTGTGTGAAGTTTTGCGGAGTGTTTGAGTTAGCTTTGCGAGGCAAAGATGAAACTGAGGGCTCCACCAACCCTGGTATTTTTCTTGGACTTGTCAACTTTGTGGCACAATTAGATGAGGTGTTTTATGGAAATGCATATTGTTTATGCAGTGTTGAGGAATGTGAAAGAACACCCTTGATTATTTTTACTGTGATAACTTATTTTGCTTTTGTAAGCCAACACTTTTGAGATCCGTCAATAAATGATTCTGGTATTGACTTATATGCTGCCCCTGTCTTCATGTTGTTGCTGGACATATCTTTTTTTAAATGTGTGTAGGTCACCTAAATCATCAGAAAAATTGCCCCCCCTGAGAATTTTTTCAGGAGCCGCCACTGCTGTATACAATAGATATTATATTCCTTCTCTTTGAGCCATGTAAATATTGTTCTTCTTTTGTTATTATCAGCTAAGCCATTACAATTATAACTGGCTATACTTATTTCACCATACACCATAATGAGATACAAGTTTCAAGTCTATTTATCATTATATATGTTTGTAAATTTACCAATAAAAAATAGCGTAATGATTGAGTGTCCATATAGCTGTACCGTGATATTTGCATTGCTACGGAGTAACCCTTCAATTGTTCTCCACTAATTCCCCCGCTAAAGCCCCTCCCCATCCCAAGTTGAGCCGTCATCCCAGTGATCAGCATCCCACCCACGTCCCTCCGCATCCCTAAGGCCCCGAGAGGCCAGGACCCATCCATCGAAAACAGCACACAGTGGCACCCACAAAACAGAAGCAGATTAACCGCCAAAAGCATTTCCAATGCTTTCACCTCTATATATATATATATCTATATAACAAATTTTTTTTTAAATTATGCATATCCTATTTTCCATCATTATCAATTAATATGTGTAATAATGTTGGCAGTTCACGCATAGGATTCTAACATATAACCTGGATTGCCATTGTATTACATTTAATTCATTGACAAGCAATTATTATCCTAGCAAATAATTCCCGTGGTCCATCCCATACCCTCCCCCCCAACATCCCCACCCCCCCACAACAGATGCCAGACAAGCACACACGCACATACTCACATACTCTAACACACTCAACACCCCTCCTCCACAATCCACCATAAAATCAGATACTCAACGGCTGTTATATCCCAGAGCCCAACTCGAGAAATAACTTGATTTACGAGTGCACATACAGTTAAAGCTGATTGAGAAAGCATGCAGATTGAGCAGAAATTGATAACAATGTGAGATTTGATTAATCTACTTAATCTATGTCAAGTCCTAGGTGATGGAGATCAGATCCACCCTCTTCACCTGAGACACAAACACTCTGATCCCCTGTTGTAACCATTGTAACCACTAAGTTTGCTTTTTACCACAATGGCTGAATACTCTCTCGACCACAGCATTCGAGTGTGGCAAGGACAACACGGACACAGCAGCCGTGGCAAGTTCTTGAAACGGGTTGATATCAGCTGCATCCCTGAACTTCCAAATCTCTCTCCAGAAGCCCAGTGTGTTTTTTTGTCTCATTCCATTTACTAAGATGGATGGCACGCCATTGCTGGACAATCTTGTCTACCTCTGCAGGGGAGTAGTCAAGGAGCTTGGCTATTTTTTCTATTTCTCCAGGGCTCTTGTTGTGCTTTATAGTTTCCTCCACATTGAAAACTGACATGTACTGCAATGCTTCGATGTTGTCCGGCAGTCTCACCCTCAACTCATTAGTGAGGGAGATGGTGAAGGCTACACGCCGCTTTCGGACATTGTTTTCATCCTCAGGCGCAAGGTGGAGCTCAGCTGCCTTTGACTCAAAAAGGTAACCAAGGTACGGTTTGGGACTGATGTATCCATCTATTGGCCCTTTGAGTACATCAACAGTTGCCAGTGGATTCAGCACCCTGCTGCTCACAGACTTGATCAGGCTTAACCAAGCTGTCAAGTAGCTTAAGAGGATCTACTTGATCTCCCTCAAAAGCGTTGATGGCCAACTGTACCTCACCCAGCACTGACTTCAAAAAAGTCAGATACAATATGTTTTGAGGATCACTGCACATGGAGTATAAAACCTCAGCCATGTAGCAGTGTCCACTGGACTGGGTGACTGCGAAATGCAGCCTAAGCTCCTCCCACTGGTCCAAAATGCGTGAAACCGCGGGGTTCAATGGAGAGCCAACGTGTGGCACACGCCTTGGTTATCTGTAAAGGTCTCTCCCCACAGTTGATGGTCTCATATATGGCCTTGTAGGCCTCCCTGCGCTTTGGAGACACTGAAAACCAGTTATAAGTCTCTCGTACCAAGTACTCCACACGACGGGGGATGGTGTCATTGGAAGCATGACTTACAGCAAGCTGCAGAGAGTGGCACAAACAGCGAATAAGAACCAGATCTTTGAGGCCGTACTCCTCCTTCAGCACTCTATGGACCCCATTGTTAATCCCCGTCATAACAGAGGCATTGTCAGTCCCTATCCCCAGGAGTTTCTCTTCTCGAGGAAAGCCACAACAGCACGGGCTATAGATTAGGCATCTCCTCCCTCCATCTCAACAAGCCCCAGAAATGTTGATACAATTGTCTGCTTGGTGTCACTAAAGTACCTTATCACAACCCCCCCAGGTACTTAGAAACACTTACATCCGTGGACTCATCGAGGAGGAGGCTGAAACGCTGGTCACCCACATTTTTCAGAAAGTATGGTGCTAGAACACCATTAATCATTTCTGTGCACTTTGTCCTGTGCATTTTGAAGTGGGTAGCAGCAGTGGAGTCCGAGAAAGCAGCTCTTCATGCTTCTCCAATGTGATCACATGCCAGCATGGAATAGTGTTCAGCGATAGCTAATGCCATGGTGGCCTCAGCCTTTTTTGCAGAGTCACATTTTTTAACCATAAATGGCAGCTTGTTTTGGGTGGAACTGTTATAAGGCTTTGCCTTTTTGAGTATGTTTTTGAGTTGTCATGTGTTTTTTTTACATCACTAAGTTTGGCGTAGAAATCAGCCTTACAATACAGGCAGTATGCCCGTGTATCATCTCCAATAAACGGCTTCAACCAGCCTTTGAATTCAGGGTTTGATTCCCACTCCTTTCTGTATTTTTGAGTGTACAGTTTAGACTGAGACGTGACGAGCTAGCCAGCTAGATGTTTAGCTGATGTCACAGAGAGGCGCACACACAGTGGACGAGGTGAGTAAGTGACTGAGGCTGTGGGAGTCAAATGCAGTGATTTATTTTTGTGCAGTGATTTATTTTAGACAAAGAACATTTTACATTTACATCCCGCCCTGAATGTAAGCCTGGGCGGGATCAGCCAGGGCGGGATCAGCCAGGGTGGGATCAGCCAGCGGCGGCTTCCCGCATGCGTGATTCATTTGCAGTCTGGACGCGGAGGGGTGAACATCTCCTGCTCTGACTGCAGCTGGGAGGGACTGCTGCGAGGACTGGGCCGCCTGTGAGTGCTTTGGGACGGGGGTGGGGCCCACGGCAGCACCCGCTGCTCGTTGAGAAGAGTAAGAACGATATGTGCTTTTCAGTCTCCAAAAGTCTCCAATAACACCAGAAAAAGTTGCTAGATTTGTCGCTAGTCGATTTTTGGAAAATGTGTCGCTAGAGGGGTCTGAAAACTCACTAAATATAGCGACAAAGTCGCTAAGTTGGCAACACTGGCGCCAAGTATGAAACCAATAACCTGTTATTACCCTTACATCAATGTTATGAATGTGATGGGTGTATCGAATCAACAACTGTTTCTTAGCCTGGTCTCAGATCAGTTTGTGCTGTCTATCATAATGACCTTAAGAGTTGGTGAGACAGCACAAACTGATCTGACAGAATGGACAATCATGGCTGCTACCATAAACTGATCTGACAGAATGGACAATCATGGCCGCCACCATAAACTGATCTGACAGAATGGACAATCATGGCTGCTACCATAAACTGATCTGACAGAATGGACAATCATGGCTGCTACCATAAACTGATCTGACAGAATGGACAATCATGGCCGCCACCACAAACTGATCTGACAGAATGGACAATCATGGCTGCTACCATAAACTGATCTGACAGAATGGACAATCATGGCCGCCACCATAAACTGATCTGACAGAATGGACAATCATGGCCGCCACCATAAACTGATCTGACAGAATGGACAATCATGGCCGCCACCATAAACTGATCTGACAGAATGGACAATCATGGCTGCCACCATAAACTGATCTGACAGAATGGACAATCATGGCCGCCACCATAAACTGTCGATGTGATTAATACAGGATATGTAAATCTAAAAGCATCATACAAGCCCTATACATTGGCAAGTTAAGTATTTTTAAAGTACTTTTTCAAAGTATAGCTTTATTAGATAGTATTTCAAATGGAGTATTTCTGTTTTCAGCATGCCTCATTAGTTTGTGTAAAATGCATCTGACTGTTCATTCTTTCTGTTTCACCAGACGGTCGGTTGATAGTGTCAGCCAGTGATGACAAGACCAATCAGATCTGGGACAAGAACAGTCAGAAGTGTATCCACTCATTCTATGAATATGGATAAGGCTTAATCTGTAGTGAACTACCCTGGAACATGGAGGATAAGGCTTAATCTGTAGTGAACTACCCTGGAACATGGAGGATAAGGCTTAATCTGTAGTGAACTACCCTGGAACATGGAGGATAAGGCTTAATCTGTAGTGAACTACCCTGGAACATGGAGGGTAAGGCTTAATCTGTAGTGAACTACCCTGGAACATGGAGGGTAAGGCTTAATCTGTAGTGAACTACCCTGGAATATGGAGGATAAGGCTTAATCTGTAGTGAACTACCCTGGAACATGGAGGATAAGGCTTAATCTGTAGTGAACTACCCTGGAATATGGAGGATAAGGCTTAATCTGTAGTGAACTACCTTGGAATATGGAAGATAAGGCTTAATCTGTAGTGAACTACCCTGGAATATGGAGGATAAGGCTTAATCTGTAGTGAACTACCCTGGAACATGGAGGATAAGGCTTAATCTGTAGTAAACTACCCTGGAATATGGAGGGTAAGGTTTAATCTGTAGTGAACTACCCTGGAATATGGAGGATAAGGCTTAATCTGTAGTGAACTACCCTGGAACATGGAGGATAAGGCTTAATCTGTAGTGAACTACCCTGGAACATGGAGGGTAAGGCTTAATCTGTAGTGAACTACCCTGGATAATGGAGGATAAGGCTTAATCTGTAGTGAACTACCCTGGAACATGGAGGATAAGGCTTAATCTGTAGTGAACTACCCTGGAATATGGAGGATAAGGCTTAATCTGTAGTGAACTACCTTGGAATATGGAAGATAAGGCTTAATCTGTAGTGAACTACCCTGGAATATGGAGGATAAGGCTTAATCTGTAGTGAACTACCCTGGAACATGGAGGATAAGGCTTAATCTGTAGTGAACTACCCTGGAACATGGAGGATAAGGCTTAATCTGTAGTGAACTACCCTGGAATATGGAGGGTAAGGTTTAATCTGTAGTGAACTACCCTGGAATATGGAGGGTATATCTGTAGTGAACTACCCTGGAATATGGAGGGTAAGGTTTAATCTGTAGTGAACTACCCTGGAATATGGAGGGTATATCTGTAGTGAACTACCCTGGAATATGGAGGGTAAGGTTTAATCTGTAGTGAACTACCCTGGAACATGGAGGGTATATCTGTAGTGAACTACCCTGGAATATGGAGGGTAAGGTTTAATCTGTAGTGAACTACCCTGGAACATGGAGGGTAAGGATTAATCTGCAGTGAACTACCCTGGAACATGGAGGGTAAGTAGTGAACTACCCGGGAACATGGAGGGTAAGTAGTGAACTACCCTGGAACATGGAGGGTAAGTAGTGAACTACCCTGGAACATGGAGGGTAAGTAGTAAACTACCCTGGAGTCCAAACAGATTGTAAAGAGAAAAAATTGTGTTCTTGTCTGTTAACGTTCTGTATTATGTCATGTTTCATGTTCTGTGTGGACCCCAGGAAGAGTAGCTGCTGCTATAGCAACAGCTAATGGGGATCCTAATAAAATAGCACATGGTGCATATTAGTTGTGATTCCAGGCTGTAAGTGAACACCAAGTAGCTGAAATATTTACTTCATTTGAAGTGTTTTATCTTGTTGATTTGAGATGTCACTGTTCCTGTGTTGCTATACTGTGGTGAATGTGTCTAAATTAAAAGGTGAGGAGCCATTCACAGCAGAGTGTCTTCTTCAAGGTGAACAGACCAACCGACTATTGTTATTTAACCATAAAAACGACCCTAAAGTGAAGCAGGACCTGACAATACAAGTACTCCAAGTGTGTTGCATGTGTTTTGGTTCTGTCCTGTGTTGTGTTGCATGTGTTTTGGTTCTGTCCTGTGTTGTGTTGCATGTGTTTTGTTTCTGTCCTGTATTTTGGTGACAGTGTTTTGTTTCTGTCCTGTGTTTTGGTGACAGTGTTTTGTTTCTGTCCTGTATTTTGGTGACAGTGTTTTGTTTCTGTCCTGTGTTTTGGTGACAGTGTTTTGTTTCTGTCCTGTGTTTTGGTGACAGTGTTTTGTTTCTATCCTGTGTTTTGGTGACAGTATTTTGTTTCTGTCCTGTGTTTTGGTGACAGTGTTTTGGTTCTGTCCTGTGTTTTGGTGACAGTGTTTTGTTTCTGTCCTGTGTTTTGTTTCTGTCCTGTGTTTTGGTGACTGTTTTGTTTCTGTCCTGTGTTTTGGTGACAGTGTTTTGTTTCTGTCCTGTGTTTTGGTGACAGTGTTTTGTTTCTGTCCTGTGTTTTGGTGACAGTGTTTTGTTTCTGTCCTGTGTTTTGGTGACAGTGTTTTGTTTCTGTCCTGTGTTTTGGTGACAGTGTTTTGTTTCTGTCCTGTGTTTTGGTGACAGTGTTTTGTTTCTGTCCTGTATTTTGGTGACAGTGTTTTGTTTCTGTCCTGTATTTTGGTGACAGTCTTTTGTTTCTCTCCTGTGTTTTGGTGACAGTGTTTTCTGTCCTGTGTTTTGGTGACAGTGTTTTTCCTGTATTCCGTCCTGTATTTTGGTGACAGTGTTTTGTTTCTGTCATGTGTTTTGGTGACAGTATTTTGTTTCTGTCCTGTGTTTTGGTGACAGTGTTTTCTGTCC
Source organism: Coregonus lavaretus (assembly GCF_964263955.1). Taxonomy (NCBI): domain Eukaryota; kingdom Metazoa; phylum Chordata; class Actinopteri; order Salmoniformes; family Salmonidae; genus Coregonus; species Coregonus lavaretus. Next base: position 253,083 of record NW_028166765.1, read on the forward strand.
TGTGTTTTGGTGACAGTGTTTTTCCTGTATTCTGTCCTGTATTTTGGTGACAGTGTTTTGTTTCTCTCCTGTGTTTTGGTGACAGTGTTTTCTGTCCTGTGTTTTGGTGACAGTGTTTTTCCTGTATTCCGTCCTGTATTTTGGTGACAGTGTTTTGTTTCTGTCATGTGTTTTGGTGACAGTATTTTGTTTCTGTCCTGTGTTTTGGTGACAGTGTTTTCTGTCCTGTGTTTTGGTGACAGTGTTTTTCCTGTATTCTGTCCTGTATTTTGGTGACAGTGTTTTGTTCTGTCCGGGGGTATCGTCGGACGGGGCCACAGTGTCTCCCGACCCACCCCTGTCTCAGCCTCCAGTATCTATGCTGCAATAGTCTATGTGCCGGGGGGCTAGGGTCAGTCTGTTTTATCTGGTGTAATTCTCCTGTTTTATCTGATGTTCTGTGTGAATTTAAGTATGCTCCCTCTAATTCTCTCTCTCCCTCCCATCCCGGAGGACCTGAGCCCTAGGACCATGCCTCAGGACTACCTGACCTGATGACTCCTTGTTGTCCCCAGTCCACCTGGTCGTGCTGCTGCTCCAGTTTCAACTGTTCTGCCTGCGGTTATGGAACCCTGACCTGTTCACCGGACGTGCAACCTTGTCCCAGACCTGCTGTTTTCAAATCACTCTACCACACCTGCTATTTCAAGCTCTAAATGCCCGGCTATGAAAAGCCAAGTGACATTTACTCCTGATGTACTGACCTGTTGCAACCTCTACAACCAATGTCATTATTTTTGACCCTGCTGGTCATCTATGAATGTTTGAACATCTTGGAGAAAATTCTGGCCTCAATGGCCATGTACTGTTATAATCTCCACCAGGCACAGCCAGAAGAGGACTGCTCCCCCTCTCAGAGCCTGGTTCTTTTCTAGGTTTTATAAATCAATTTGATTGATTGATTGATTGTTTCTGTCCTGTGTTTTGGTGACAGTGTTTTGTTTCTGTCCTGTGTTTTGGTGACAGTGTTTTGTTTCTGTCCTGTGTTTTGGTGACAGTGTTTTGTTTCTGTCCTGTGTTTTGGTGACAGTGTTTGTTTCTGTCCTGTGTTTTGGTGACAGTGTTTGTTTCTGTCCTGTGTTTTGGTGACAGTGTTTTGTTTCTGTCCTGTGTTTTGGTGACAGTGTTTGTTTCTGTCCTGTGTTTTGGTGACAGTGTTTAGGTTCTGTCCTGTGTTTTGGTGACAGTGTTTTTTGTTTCTGTCCTGTGTTTTGGTGACAGTGTTTTTTGTTTCTGTCCTGTGTTTTGGTGACAGTGTTTTGTTCTGTCCTGTGTTTTGGTGACAGTGTTTTGTTTCTGTCCTGTGTTTTGGTGACAGTGTTTAGGTTCTGTCCTGTGTTTTGGTGACAGTGTTTTGTTTCTGTCCTGTGTTTTGTTTCTGTCCTGTGTTTTGGTGACTGTTTTGTTTCTGTCCTGTGTTTTGGTGACAGTGTTTTGTTTCTGTCCTGTGTTTTGGTGACAGTGTTTTGTTTCTGTCCTGTGTTTTGGTGACAGTGTTTTGTTTCTGTCCTGTGTTTTGGTGACAGTATTTTGTTTCTGTCCTGTGTTTTGGTGACAGTGTTATGTTTCTGTCCTGTGTTCTGGTGACAGTGTTTTGTTTCTGTCCTGTGTTTTGGTGACAGTGTTTTGTTTCTGTCCTGTATTTTGGTGACAGTGTTTTGTTTCTGTCCTATATTTTGGTGACAGTCTTTTGTTTCTCTCCTGTGTTTTGGTGACAGTGTTTTCTGTCCTGTGTTTTGGTGACAGTGTTTTTCCTGTATTCCGTCCTGTATTTTGGTGACAGTGTTTTGTTTCTGTCATGTGTTTTGGTGACAGTATTTTGTTTCTGTCCTGTGTTTTGGTGACAGTGTTTTCTGTCCTGTGTTTTGGTGACAGTGTTTTTCCTGTATTCTGTTCTGTATTTTGGTGACAGTGTTTTGTTTCTCTCCTGTGTTTTGGTGACAGTGTTTTCTGTCCTGTGTTTTGGTGACAGTGTTTTTCCTGTATTCCGTCCTGTATTTTGGTGACAGTGTTTTGTTTCTGTCATGTGTTTTGGTGACAGTATTTTGTTTCTGTCCTGTGTTTTGGTGACAGTGTTTTCTGTCCTGTGTTTTGGTGACAGTGTTTTTCCTGTATTCTGTCCTGTATTTTGGTGACAGTGTTTTGTTCTGTCCGGGGGTATCGTCGGACGGGGCCACAGTGTCTCCTGACCCACCCCTGTCTCAGCCTCCAGTATCTATGCTGCAATAGTCTATGTGCCGGGGGGCTAGGGTCAGTCTGTTATATCTGGTGTAATTCTCCTGTCTTATCTGATGTTCTGTGTGAATTTAAGTATGCTCCCTCTAATTCTCTCTCTCCCTCCCATCCCGGAGGACCTGAGCCCTAGGACCATGCCTCAGGACTACCTGACCTGATGACTCCTTGTTGTCCCCAGTCCACCTGGTCGTGCTGCTGCTCCAGTTTCAACTGTTCTGCCTGCGGCTATGGAACCCTGACCTGTTCACCGGACGTGCAACCTTGTCCCAGACCTGCTGTTTTCAAATCTCTCTACCACACCTGCTATTTCAACCTCTAAATGCCCGGCTATGAAAAGCCAAGTGACATTTACTCCTGATGTACTGACCTGTTGCAACCTCTACAACCACTGTCATTATTTTTGACCCTGCTGGTCATCTATGAATGTTTGAACATCTTGGAGAAAATTCTGGCCTCAATGGCCATGTACTGTTATAATCTCCACCAGGCACAGCCAGAAGAGGACTGCTCCCCCTCTCAGAGCCTGGTTCTTTTCTAGGTTTTATAAATCAATTTGATTGATTGATTGTTTCTGTCCTGTGTTTTGGTGACAGTGTTTTGTTTCTGTCCTGTGTTTTGGTGACAGTGTTTTGTTTCTGTCCTGTGTTTTGGTGACAGTGTTTTGTTTCTGTCCTGTGTTTTGGTGACAGTGTTTGTTTCTGTCCTGTGTTTTGGTGACAGTGTTTGTTTCTGTCCTGTGTTTTGGTGACAGTGTTTTGTTTTTGTCCTGTGCTTTGGTGACAGTGTTTGTTTCTGTCCTGTGTTTTGGTGACAGTGTTTAGGTTCTGTCCTGTGTTTTGGTGACAGTGTTTTTTGTTTCTGTCCTGTGTTTTGGTGACAGTGTTTTTTGTTTCTGTCCTGTGTTTTGGTGACAGTGTTTTGTTCTGTCCTGTGTTTTGGTGACAGTGTTTTGTTTCTGTCCTGTGTTTTGGTGACAGTGTTTTGTTTCTGTCCTATGTTTTGGTAACAGTGTTTTGTTTCTGTCCTGTGTTTTGGTGACAGTGTTTTGTTTCTGTCCTGTGTTTTGGTGACAGTGTTTTGTTTATGTCCTGTGTTTTGGTGACTGTTTTGTTTCTGTCCTGTGTTTTGGTGACAGTATTTTGTTTCTGTCCTGTGTTTTGGTGACAGTGTTTTGTTTTTGTCCTGTGCTTTGGTGACAGTGTTTTGTTTCTGTCCTGTGTTTTGGTGACTGTTTTGTTTCTGTCCTGTGTTTTGGTGACTGTTTAGTTTCTGTCCTGTGTTTTGGTGACAGTATTTTGTTTCTGTCCTGTGTTTTGGTGACAGTGTTTTGCTTTTGTCCTGTGTTTTGGTGACAGTGTTTTGTTTCTGTCCTGTGTTTTGGTGACAGTGTTTTGTTTCTGTCCTGTGTTTTGGTGACAGTGTTTTGTTTCTGTCCTGTGTTTTGGTGACAGTGTTTTGTTTCTGTCCTGTGTTTTGGTGACAGTGTTTTGGTTCTGTCCTGTGTTTTGGTGACAGTGTTTTGTTTCTGTCCTGTGTTTTGGTGACAGTGTTTTGGTTCTGTCCTGTGTTTTGGTGACAGTGTTTGTTTTTGTCCTGTGTTTTGATGACAGTGTTTGTTTCGGTCCTGTGTTTTGGTGACAGTACTTGTGTTTTAAGTATGTGAACTGTCCCTGTTCCTGTTTGTCTATGCTGTGCTGACAGATGTTTCTCTGTTTCCAGATAGAACTATACTGACCTCCACCCCAGTGGAACATGACAACACTGTCAAGGTCTGGGACATCAGGACCAACAAGCTTTTACAGCATTACCAAGGTAAGGTTCACAATAATCAGTCAAATCTTGCATAATTTGGTCAGCTGTGTGATTCACTTCTGTGTTTATACAGTTGAAGTCGGAAGTTTGTCTAAGTTTACATACACTTAGGTTGGAGTCATTAAAACTATTTTTTCAACCACTACACACATTTCTTGTTAACAAACTTTAGTTTTGGCAAGTCGGTTAGGACATCTACTTTCTGCATGACACAAGTCATTTTTCCAACATTTGTTTACAGACAGATTATTTCACTTAGAATTCACTGTATCACAATTCCAGTGGGTCAGAAGTTTACATACACTAAGTTGACTGTGCCTTTAAACAGCTTGGGAAATTCCAGAAAATGATGTCATGGCTTTAGGAGCTTCTGATAGGCTAATTGACATCATTTGAGTCAATTGGAGGTGTACATGTGGATGTATTTCAAGGCCTACCTTCAAACTCAGTGCCTCTTTGCGTGACATCATGGGAAAATCAAAATAAATAAGCCAAGAATGGTATACCTCAACAAGTCTGGTTCATCCTTGGGAGCAATTTCCAAACACCTGAAGGTACCACGTTATTCTGTACAAACAATAGTACGCAAGTATAAACACCATGGGACTACGCAGCCGTCATACCGCTCAGGGAGGAGACGCGTTCTGTCTCCTAGAGATGAACGTACTTTGGTGCGAAAAGTGCAAATCAATCCCAGAACAACAGCAAAGGACCTTGTGAAGATGCTGGAGGAAACAGGTACAAAGGTATCTATATCCACAGTAAAACTAGTCCTATATCGACATAACCTGAAAGGCCACTCAGCAAGGAAGAAGCCACTGCTCCAAAACCGCCATAAAAAAGACAGACTACGGTTTGCAAATGCACATGGGGACAAAGATCGTACTTTTTGGAGAAATGTCGTCTGGTCTGATGAAACAAAAATAGAACTGTTTGGCCATAATAACCATCGTTATGTTTGGAGGAAAAAGGGGGTGGCTTGCAAGCCGAAGAACACCATCCCAACTGTGAAATCAAATGAAATTTTATTGGTCACATGCGCCGAATACAACAGGTGCAGACATTACAGTGAAATGCTTACTTACAGCCCTTAACCAACAGTGCATTTATTTTGAACAAAAAAAGTAAAAATAAAACAACAACAAAAAAAGTGTTGAGAAAAAAAAGAGCAGAAGTAAAATAACGTGACAGTAGGGAGGCTATATATACAGGGGGGTACCGTTGCAGAGTCAATGTGCGGGGGCACCGGCTAGTTGAGGTAGTTGAGGTAATATGTACATGTGGGTAGAGTTAAAGTGACTATGCATAAATACTTAACAGAGTAGCAGGAGCGTAAAAAGGATGGGGTGGGGGGGCAGTGCAAATAGTCCGGGTAGCCATGATTAGCTGTTCAGGAGTCTTATGGCTTGGGGGTAGAAGCTGTTGAGAAGTCTTTTGGACCTAGACTTGGCACTCCGGTACCGCTTGCCGTGCGGTAGCAGAGAGAACAGTCTATGACTAGGGTGGCTGGAGTCTTTGACAATTTTGAGGGCCTTCCTCTGACACCGCCTGGTATAGAGGTCCTGGATGGCAGGAAGCTTTGCCCCAGTGATGTACTGGGCCGTACGCACTACCCTCTGTAGTGCCTTGCGGTCTGAGGCCAAGCAGTTGCCATACCAGGCGGTGAAGCATGGGGGTGGCAGCATCATGCTGTGGGGGTGCTTTGCTGCAGGAGGGACTGGTGCACTTCACAAAATAGATGGCGTCATGAGGAAGGAAAATTATGTGGATATATTGAAGGAACATCTCAAGGCATCAAATCAAATCAAATCAAATCTAATTTTATTGGTCACATGCGCCGAATACAACAGGTGCAGACATTACAGTGAAATGCTTACTTACAGCCCTTAACCAACAGTGCATTTATTTTAAACAAAAAAGTAAGAATAAAACAACAACAAAAAAAGTGTTGAGAAAAAAAGAGCAGAAGTAAAATAAAGTGACAGTAGGGAGGCTATATATACAGGGGGGTACCGTTGCAGAGTCAATGTGCGGGGGCACCGGCTAGTTGAGGTAGTTGAGGTAATATGTACATGTGGGTAGAGTTAAAGTGACTATGCATAAATACTTAACAGAGTAGCAGCAGCGTAAAAAGGATGGGGTGGGGGGGCAGTGCAAATAGTCCGGGTAGCCATGATTAGCTGTTCAGGAGTCTTATGGCTTGGGGGTAGAAGCTGTTGAGAAGTCTTTTGGACCTAGACTTGGCACTCCGGTACCGCTTGCCGTGCGGTAGCAGAGAGAACAGTCTATGACTAGGGTGGCTGGAGTCTTTGACAATTTTGAGGGCCTTCCTCTGACACCGCCTGGTATAGAGGTCCTGGATGGCAGGAAGCTTTGCCCCAGTGATGTACTGGGCCGTACGCACTACCCTCTGTAGTGCCTTGCGGTCTGAGGCCAAGCAGTTGCCATACCAGGCGGTGATGCAACCAGTCAGGATGCTCTCGATGGTGCAGCTGTAGAATTTTTTGAGGATCTGAGGACCCATGCCAAATCTTTTTAGTCTCCTGAGGGGGAATAGGCTTTGTCGTGCCCTCTTCACGACTGTCTTGGTGTGTTTGGACCATGATAGTTCGTTGGTGATGTGGACACCAAGGAACTTGAAGCTCTCAACCTGTTCCACTACAGCCCCGTCGATGAGAATGGGGGCGTGCTCAGTCCTCTTTTTTTTCCTGTAGTCCACAATCATCTCCTTTGTCTTGGTCACGTTGAGGGAGAGGTTGTTGTCCTGGCACCACACGGCCAGATCTCTGACCTCCTCCCTATAGGCTGTCTCATCGTTGTCGGTGATCAGGCCTACCACTGTTGTGTCGTCGGCAAACTTAATGATGGTGTTGGAGTCGTGCCTGGCCATGCAGTCATGGGTGAACAGAGAGTACAGGAGGGGACTGAGCACGCACCCCTGAGGGGCCCCCGTGTTGAGGATCAGTGTGGCAGATGTGTTGTTACCTACCCTTACCACCTGGGGGCGGCCCGTCAGGAAGTCCAGGATCCAGTTGCAGAGGGAGGTATTTAGTCCCAGGATCCTTAGCTTAGTGATGAGCTTAGAGGGCACTATGGTGTTGAATGCTGAGCTGTAGTCAATGAATAGCATTCTCACATCAGTCAGGAAGTTAAATCTTGGTCGCAAATGGGTCTTCAAAATGGACAATGACCCCAAGCATACTTCCAAAGTTGTGGCAAAATGGCTTAAGGACAACAAAGTCAAGGTATTGGACTGGCCATCACAAAGCCCTGACGTCAATCCTATAGAACATTTGTGGGCAGAACTGAAAAAGCGTATGCAAGCAAGGAGGCCTACAAACCTGACTCAGTTACACCAGCTCTGTCAGGAGGAATGGGCCAAAATTCACCCAACTTATTGTGGGAAGCTTGTGGAAGGCTACCCCAAACGTTTGACCCAAGATAAACAATTTAAAGGCAATGCTACCAAATACTAATTGAGTGTATGCAAACTTCTGACCCACTGGGAAGTTGATGAAAGAAATAAAAGCTGAAATAAATAATGCTCTCTACTATTATTCTGACATTTCACATTCTTAATATGAAGTGGTGATCCTAGCTGACCTAAGACAGGGAATTTTTACTAGGATTAAATGTCAGGAATTGTGAAAAACTGAGTTTAAATATGTTTGGCTAAGGTGTATGGAAACTTCCGACTTCAACTTTACGTGTTTAGAAATTGAGAGTTCCGGCAAAAACGAAGTCTCCACCCTCGCAAAAGGAAACTCTCAGCCAAAGCCTTCACAACAATTACAGGGAGAAGACTGTGGCCCCTTCATCACTGGGAGAAGACTGTGGCCCCTTCATCTGTCACCTGCACATGTCTTATCACTTGTCTTTTATTGCAACTCTGCTAAATAATAAACAAGCCAGTTGTTCCTGTCAGACGTGTACAGCCTACATAAGTAGTTTGGAGGATGATGTCCAATTGCCTGTGATTGGACCCTGCCTGCCTGTGATTGGACCCTGCCTGCCTGTGATTGGACCCTGCCTGTCCAGACCACAATACACATCACTCTGAAATATAACCAAATAAAAAATTGCACAGTAGTTAGTTTGTTATAGGTCAATTCAACATGTACTTCTACTCTGCATTGGGACTTGACTAGATAGACAGTAGACAGTAGACAGTAGACAGTAGACAGTAGACAGACAGTAGACAGTAGACAGTAGACAGTAGACAGACAGTAGACAGTAGACAGTAGGCAGTAGACAGTAGACAGTAGACAGACAGTAGACAGTAGACAGTAGGCAGTAGACAGTAGACAGTAGACAGTAGACAGTAGGCAGTAGACAGTAGACAGTAGACAGACAGTAGACAGACAGTAGACAGTAGACAGTAGACAGACAGTAGACAGTAGACAGTAGACAGTAGACAGTAAACAGACAGTAGACAGTAGACAGTAGACAGTAGACAGTAGAGAGTAGACAGACAGTAGACAGTAGACAGTAGACAGTAGACAGTAGACAGACAGTAGACAGACAGTAGACAGACAGTAGACAGTAGACAGTAGACAGACAGTAGACAGTAGACAGTAGACAGTAGACAGGAGACAGTAGACAGTAGACAGACAGTAGACAGTAGACAGTAGACAGTAGACAGTAGACAGTAGACAGACAGTAGACAGACAGTAGACAGTAGACAGTAGACAGTAGACAGTAGACAGTAGACAGTAGACAGTAGACAGACAGTAGACAGTAGACAGTAGACAGACAGTAGACAGACAGTAGACAGTAGACAGTAGACAGACAGTAGACAGACAGTAGACAGACAGTAGACAGACAGTAGACAGACAGTAGACAGTAGACAGACAGTAGACAGACAGTAGACAGTAGACAGTAGGCAGTAGACAGACAGTAGACAGACAGTAGACCGTAGACATTAGACAGTAGACAGACAGTAGACAGTAGACAGACAGTAGACAGACAGTAGACAGACAGTAGACAGTAGACAGACAGTAGACAGTAGACAGTAGGCAGTAGACAGACAGTAGACAGACAGTAGACAGTAGACAGACAGTAGACAGTAGACAGACAGTAGACAGTAGACAGACAGTAGACAGACAGTAGACAGTAGACATTAGACAGACAGTAGACAGTAGACAGACAGTAGACAGTAGACATTAGACAGACAGTAGACAGTAGACAGACAGTAGACAGTAGACAGACAGTAGACAGTAGACAGACAGTAGACAGACAGTAGACAGACAGTAGGCAGTAGACAGTAGACAGTAGACAGTAGACAGTAGACAGACAGTAGACAGTAGACAGTAGACAGTAGACAGACAGTAGACAGTAGACAGACAGTAGACAGACAGTAGACAGACAGTAGACAGACAGTAGGCAGTAGACAGTAGACAGTAGACAGTAGACAGTAGACAGACAGTAGACAGTAGACAGTAGACAGTAGACAGTAGACATTAGACAGACAGTAGACAGTAGACATTAGACAGACAGTAGACAGTAGACAGTAGACAGTAGACAGACAGTAGACAGTAGACAGTAGACAGTAGACAGTAGACAGACAGTAGACAGTAGACAGACAGTAGACAGTAGACAGACAGTAGACAGACAGTAGACAGTAGGCAGTAGACAGACAGTAGACAGACAGTAGACAGTAGACAGTAGACAGTAGACAGACAGTAGACAGACAGTAGACAGACAGTAGACAGTAGACAGTAGGCAGTAGACAGACAGTAGACAGTAGACAGTAGGCAGTAGGCAGACAGTAGACAGTAGGCAGTAGACAGACAGTAGACAGTAGACAGACAGTAGACAGACAGTAGACAGACAGTAGACAGTAGGCAGTAGATAGTAGACAGTAGACAGACAGTAGACAGTAGACAGTAGACAGTAGACAGTAGACAGACAGTAGACAGTAGACAGTAGACAGTAGACAGTAGACAGACAGTAGACAGTAGACAGTAGGCAGTAGACAGACAGTAGACAGTAGACAGTAGACAGACAGTAGACAGACAGTAGACAGTAGACAGTAGACAGTAGACAGTAGACAGTAGACAGACAGTAGACAGACAGTAGACAGTAGACAGTAGACAGACAGTAGACAGTAGGCAGTAGACAGACAGTAGACAGTAGACAGTAGACAGACAGTAGACAGACAGTAGACAGACAGTAGACAGACAGTAGACAGACAGTAGACAGTAGACAGTAGACAGACAGTAGACAGTAGGCAGTAGACAGACAGTAGACAGACAGTAGACAGTAGACAGTAGACAGTAGACAGTAGACAGTAGACAGTAGACAGTAGACAGTAGACAGACAGTAGACAGACAGTAGACAGTAGGCAGTAGACGGACAGTAGACAGTAGACAGTAGACAGTAGACAGACAGTAGACAGTAGGCAGTAGACAGACAGTAGACAGTAGACAGACAGTAGACAGACAGTAGACAGACAGTAGACAGTAGGCAGTAGATAGTAGACAGTAGACAGACAGTAGACAGTAGACAGTAGACAGTAGACAGTAGACAGACAGTAGACAGTAGACAGTAGACAGTAGACAGTAGACAGACAGTAGACAGTAGACAGTAGGCAGTAGACAGACAGTAGACAGTAGACAGTAGACAGACAGTAGACAGACAGTAGACAGTAGACAGTAGACAGTAGACAGTAGACAGTAGACAGACAGTAGACAGTAGACAGTAGACAGTAGACAGTAGACAGACAGTAGACAGACAGTAGACAGACAGTAGACAGACAGTAGACAGTAGACAGTAGACAGACAGTAGACAGTAGGCAGTAGACAGACAGTAGACAGTAGACAGTAGACAGACAGTAGACAGACAGTAGACAGACAGTAGACAGACAGTAGACAGACAGTAGACAGTAGACAGTAGACAGACAGTAGACAGTAGGCAGTAGACAGACAGTAGACAGACAGTAGACAGTAGACAGTAGACAGTAGACAGTAGACAGTAGACAGTAGACAGTAGACAGACAGTAGACAGACAGTAGACAGTAGGCAGTAGACGGACAGTAGACAGTAGACAGTAGACAGACAGTAGACAGACAGTAGACAGACAGTAGACAGACAGTAGACAGACAGTAGACAGTAGACAGACAGTAGACAGTAGGCAGTAGACAGTAGACAGTAGGCAGTAGACAGTAGGCAGTAGACAGTAGACAGTAGGCAGTAGACAGACAGTAGACAGTAGACAGACAGTAGGCAGTAGACAGTAGGCAGTAGACAGACAGTAGACAGTAGACAGTAGACAGACAGTAGACAGACAGTAGACAGACAGTAGACAGACAGTAGACAGACAGTAGACAGACAGTAGACAGTAGACAGTAGACAGACAGTAGACAGTAGGCAGTAGACAGTAGACAGTAGGCAGTAGACAGTAGGCAGTAGACAGTAGACAGTAGGCAGTAGACAGACAGTAGACAGTAGACAGACAGTAGGCAGTAGACAGTAGGCAGTAGACAGTAGACAGACAGTAGACAGTAGACAGTAGACAGTAGGCAGTAGACAGTAGGCAGTAGACAGTAGACAGTAGACAGTAGACAGACAGTAGACAGTAGACAGTAGACAGTAGACAGACAGTAGACAGTAGACAGACAGTAGACAGTAGACAGACAGTAGACAGTAGACAGACAGTAGACAGTAGACAGTAGACAGTAGACTGTAGACAGACAGTAGACAGTAGACAGTAGACAGTAGACAGTAGACAGTAGACAGACAGTAGACAGTAGACAGTAGACAGTAGACAGACAGTAGACAGTAGACAGTAGACTGTAGACAGACAGTAGACAGTAGACAGTAGACAGTAGACAGTAGACAGTAGACAGACAGTAGACAGTAGACAGTAGACAGTAGACAGTAGACAGACAGTAGACAGACAGTAGACAGTAGACAGTAGACAGACAGTAAACAGTAGACAGTAGACAGACAGTAGACAGTAGACAGTAGACAGTAGACAGTAGACAGACAGTAGACAGTAGACAGTAGACAGTAGACAGACAGTAGACAGACAGTAGACAGTAGACAGACAGTAGACAGACAGTAGACAGTAGACAGACAGTAGACAGTAGACAGTAGACAGTAGACAGTAGACAGTAGACAGTAGACAGACAGTAGACAGTAGACAGTAGACAGTAGACAGTAGACAGTAGACAGACAGTAGACAGACAGTAGACAGTAGACAGACAGTAGACAGACAGTAGACAGACAGTAGACAGACAGTAGACAGTAGACAGTAGACAGTAGACAGTAGACAGTAGACAGTAGACAGTAGACAGAGAGTAGACAGTAGACAGTAGACAGTAGACAGTAGACAGTAGACAGACAGTAGACAGTAGACAGTAGACAGTAGACAGTAGACAGACAGTAGACAGACAGTAGACAGTAGACAGACAGTAGACAGACAGTAGACAGTAGACAGTAGACAGTAGACAGTAGGCAGACAGTAGACAGTAGACAGTAGACAGTAGACAGTAGACAGTAGACAGACAGTAGACAGACAGTAGACAGACAGTAGACAGTAGACAGTAGACAGTAGACAGTAGACAGTAGACAGACAGTAGGCAGTAGACAGACAGTAGACAGTAGACAGACAGTAGGCAGACAGTAGACAGTAGACAGTAGACAGACAGTAGACAGACAGTAGACAGACAGTAGACAGACAGTAGACAGTAGACAGTAGACAGACAGTAGACAGACAGTAGACAGTAGACAGTAGACAGACAGTAGACAGACAGTAGACAGACAGTAGACAGTAGACAGTAGACAGACAGTTCGCAGTAGACAGTAGACAGTAGACAGTAGACAGTAGGCAGTAGACAGTAGACAGTAGACAGTAGACAGACAGTAGACAGACAGTAGACAGACAGTAGACAGACAGTAGACAGTAGACAGTAGACAGACAGTAGACAGTAGGCAGTAGACAGACAGTAGACAGTAGACAGTAGACAGACAGTAGACAGACAGTAGACAGACAGTAGACAGACAGTAGACAGACAGTAGACAGTAGACAGTAGACAGACAGTAGACAGTAGGCAGTAGACAGACAGTAGACAGACAGTAGACAGTAGACAGTAGACAGTAGACAGTAGACAGTAGACAGTAGACAGTAGACAGTAGACAGACAGTAGACAGACAGTAGACAGTAGGCAGTAGACGGACAGTAGACAGTAGACAGTAGACAGACAGTAGACAGACAGTAGACAGACAGTAGACAGACAGTAGACAGACAGTAGACAGACAGTAGACAGTAGACAGACAGTAGACAGTAGGCAGTAGACAGTAGACAGTAGGCAGTAGACAGTAGGCAGTAGACAGTAGACAGTAGGCAGTAGACAGACAGTAGACAGTAGACAGACAGTAGGCAGTAGACAGACAGTAGACAGTAGACAGTAGACAGACAGTAGACAGTAGACAGTAGACAGACAGTAGACAGACAGTAGACAGACAGTAGACAGACAGTAGACAGACAGTAGACAGACAGTAGACAGTAGACAGTAGACAGACAGTAGACAGTAGGCAGTAGACAGTAGACAGTAGGCAGTAGACAGTAGGCAGTAGGCAGTAGACAGTAGGCAGTAGACAGACAGTAGACAGTAGACAGACAGTAGGCAGTAGACAGTAGGCAGTAGACAGTAGACAGACAGTAGACAGTAGACAGTAGACAGTAGGCAGTAGACAGTAGGCAGTAGACAGTAGACAGTAGACAGTAGACAGACAGTAGACAGTAGACAGTAGACAGTAGACAGACAGTAGACAGTAGACAGACAGTAGACAGTAGACAGACAGTAGACAGTAGACAGTAGACAGTAGACAGTAGACAGACAGTAGACAGTAGACAGTAGACAGTAGACAGACAGTAGACAGTAGACAGTAGACAGTAGACAGTAGACAGACAGTAGACAGTAGACAGTAGACTGTAGACAGACAGTAGACAGTAGACAGTAGACAGTAGACAGTAGACAGTAGACAGTAGACAGACAGTAGACAGTAGACAGTAGACAGTAGACAGTAGACAGACAGTAGACAGACAGTAGACAGTAGACAGTAGACAGACAGTAAACAGTAGACAGTAGACAGACAGTAGACAGACAGTAGACAGTAGACAGTAGACAGTAGACAGACAGTAGACAGTAGACAGTAGACAGTAGACAGACAGTAGACAGACAGTAGACAGTAGACAGACAGTAGACAGACAGTAGACAGTAGACAGACAGTAGACAGTAGACAGTAGACAGTAGACAGTAGACAGACAGTAGACAGTAGACAGTAGACAGTAGACAGTAGACAGTAGACAGACAGTAGACAGACAGTAGACAGTAGACAGACAGTAGACAGACAGTAGACAGACAGTAGACAGACAGTAGACAGTAGACAGTAGACAGTAGACAGTAGACAGAGAGTAGACAGTAGACAGTAGACAGTAGACAGTAGACAGTAGACAGACAGTAGACAGTAGACAGTAGACAGTAGACAGTAGACAGTAGACAGACAGTAGACAGACAGTAGACAGTAGACAGACAGTAGACAGACAGTAGACAGACAGTAGACAGTAGACAGTAGACAGTAGACAGTAGACAGACAGTAGACAGTAGACAGTAGACAGTAGACAGTAGACAGTAGACAGACAGTAGACAGACAGTAGACAGACAGTAGACAGACAGTAGACAGACAGTAGACAGTAGACAGTAGACAGTAGACAGTAGACAGACAGTAGGCAGTAGACAGACAGTAGACAGTAGACAGACAGTAGGCAGACAGTAGACAGTAGACAGTAGACAGACAGTAGACAGACAGTAGACAGACAGTAGACAGACAGTAGACAGTAGACAGTAGACAGACAGTAGACAGACAGTAGACAGTAGACAGTAGACAGACAGTAGACAGACAGTAGACAGACAGTAGACAGTAGACAGTAGACAGACAGTTCGCAGTAGACAGTAGACAGTAGACAGTAGACAGTAGGCAGTAGACAGTAGACAGTAGACAGTAGACAGTAGGCAGTAGACAGACAGTAGACAGACAGTAGACAGTAGACAGACAGTAGACAGTAGACAGACAGTAGACAGCAGGCACACCACGTCCCCATCACCACAGGAAGACAAATGAAATGGTTCCTTCTGAGAGATTGGATGAAGATTGGAGCCACCTGACAAAGACAGGGATTGTGACTATGTTGTTGCTACGGCATCTCAAGAGGGACAAGCTGTAATATTGGCGTTTTTTTCTCATTTTTTAAGCGAAGTTCTTAAAAGGGAGATTGCGAGGACAGATGTTATTTTCGCCTAGCTGAGTTCTGCTAGGAGCAAGACAAACCTATGTATGCGGCTGCCTTAATTCTCAATTAGCTTACATTCAGCCTGTCTCCATAGTTACCCAGCACAGGGACAAGCTGTGGCACTAGGACCATTCAGTCTGTCTCCATAGTTACCCAGCACAGGGACAAGCTGTGGCACTAGGACCATTCAGTCTGTCTCCATAGTTACCCAGCACAGGGACAAGCTGTGGCACTAGGACCATTCAGCCTGTCTCCATAGTTACCCAGCACAGGGACAAGCTGTGGCACTAGGACCATTCAGCCTGTCTCCATAGTTACCCAGCACAGGGACAAGCTGTGGCACTAGGACCATTCAGCCTGTCTCCATAGTTACCCAGCACAGGGACAAGCTGTGGCACTAGGATCATTCAGCCTGTCTCCATAGTTACCCAGCACAGGGACAAGCTGTGGCACTAGGACCATTCAGCCTGTCTCCATAGGGACCATAACACATCAGAAAGTCCATGGCTGTTCTTCTGTCACATTGCAGTTTGAATGGTTCACCTACAGGTTTACCTAAGTGTTCTAACGTCGAGGTGAATCCACTTAAAATGCCACCATCTGTTGTGAACATTTACAGTTTAGTCATTTAGCAGACACTCTAATACAGAGCCTCTTACAGTCTCACAGGTTTACAGTCAGATCCAGGCGTTAGCCTCACATCAGATTAACTGTGATTTTGGAGAGTTGAATCACTGTCACTGATTTGACTCTGAGGAGTTTCAGAGAAAGCCTGCTGTGGTGACAGACAGACTGGACTGTTGATGTAAGACTGCTGATCAACCACCAGAGGGGGTGCTGCACCTGTTGACAGATTATGAGCAGGTTCATGTAGCTGTTGATCTGAGGGGAGCAAACCTTAACACACGTCAGAATATTTGATCAAAGGCTGTTCCTATACCTATAAACGTTAGCAGCAAGGTGTCTAGAACTGAAGCAAAAATTGTCAATATTTCCCATAAGTCTGTGTATTCAACTTTCAAGTTATGAAGTACCCTCTATCCACTTCCTGAAATGACTGAACTAAATTGATATCAGGTCCATAATGATCACTATGATGACACTATTTGGTTTGCTATGAGTTTTCAGTTCACAGTGGAGTGGTGAATGGGTTATCCTTCCTTCCATCTGGTAACTACCTGATAACATCCTTCCATCTGGTAACTACCTGATAACATCCTTCCATCCATCTGGTAACTACCTGATAACATCCTTCCATCCATCTGGTATCTACCTGATAACATCCTTCCATCCATCTGGTAACTACCTGATAACATCCTTCCATCCATCTGGTATCTACCTGATAACATCCTTCCATCCATCTGGTATCTACCTGATAACATCCTTCCATCCATCTGGTATCTACCTGATAACATCCTTCCATCCATCTGGTATCTACCTGATAACATCCTTCCATCCATCTGGTAACTACCTGATAACATCCTTCCATCTGGTAACTACCTGATAACATCCTTCCATCTGGTAACTACCTGATAGCATCCTTCCATCCATCTGGTAACTACCTGATAACATCCTTCCATCCATCTGGTAACTACCTGATAACATCCTTCCATCTGGTAACTACCTGATAACATCCTTCCATCCATCTGGTAACTACCTGATAACATCCTTCCATCTGGTATCTACCTGATAACATCCTTCCATCCATCTGGTAACTACCTGATAACATCCTTCTATCCATCTGGTAACTACCTGATAACATCCTTCCATCCATCTGGTAACTACCTGATAACATCCTTCCATCCATCTGGTAACTACCTGATAACATCCTTCCATCTGGTAACTACCTGATAACATCCTTCCATCTGGTAACTACCTGATAACATCCTTCCTTCCATCTGGTATCTACCTGATTACATCCTTCCTTCATCTGGTAACTACCTGATAACATCCTTCCATCCATCTGGTAACTACCTGATAACATCCTTCCATCCATCTGGTATCTACCTGATAACATCCTTCCATCTGGTAACTACCTGATAACATCCTTCCTTCATCTGGTAACTACGTGATAACATCCTTCCATCCATCTGGTAACTACCTGATAACAGCCTTCCATCCATCTGGTAACTACCTGATAACATCCTTCCATCCATCTGGTATCTACCTGATAACATCCTTCCATCCATCTGGTAACTACCTGATAACATCCTTCCATCCATCTGGTAACTACCTGATAACATCCTTCCATCCATCTGGTAACTACCTGATAACATCCTTCCATCCATCTGGTAACTACCTGATAACATCCTTCCATCCATCTGGTAACTACCTGATAACATCCTTCCATCCATCTGGTAACTACCTGATAACATCCTTCCATCCATCTGGTAACTACCTGATAACATCCTTCCATCCATCTGGTAACTACCTGATAACATCCTTCCATCCATCTGGTAACTACCTGATAACATCCTTCCATCTGGTAACTACGTGATAACATCCTTCCATCCATCTGGTAACTACCTGATAACATCCTTCCTTCATCTGGTAACTACGTGATAACATCCTTCCATCCATCTGGTAACTACCTGATAACATCCTTCCATCCATCTGGTAACTACCTGATAACATCCTTCCATCCATCTGGTAACTACCTGATAACATCCTTCCATCCATCTGGTATCTACCTGATAACATCCTTCCTTCATCTGGTAACTACCTGATAACATCCTTCCATCTGGTAACTACGTGATAACATCCTTCCATCCATCTGGTAACTACCTGATAACATCCTTCCATCCATCTGGTAACTACCTGATAACATCCTTCCTTCCATCTGGTAACTACCTGATTACATCCTTCCATCTGGTAACTACCTGATAACATCCTTCCATCCATCTGGTAACTACCTGATAACATCCTTCCATCCATCTGGTATCTACCTGATAACATCCTTCCATCCATCTGGTAACTACCTGATAACATCCTTCCATCCATCTGGTAACTACCTGATAACATCCTTCCATCCATCTGGTAACTACCTGATAACATCCTTCCATCTGGTAACTACGTGATAACATCCTTCCATCCATCTGGTAACTACCTGATAACATCCTTCCTTCATCTGGTAACTACGTGATAACATCCTTCCATCCATCTGGTAACTACCTGATAACATCCTTCCATCCATCTGGTAACTACCTGATAACATCCTTCCATCCATCTGGTAACTACCTGATAACATCCTTCCATCCATCTGGTATCTACCTGATAACATCCTTCCTTCATCTGGTAACTACCTGATAACATCCTTCCATCTGGTAACTACGTGATAACATCCTTCCATCCATCTGGTAACTACCTGATAACAGCCTTCCATCCATCTGGTAACTACCTGATAACATCCTTCCTTCCATCTGGTAACTACCTGATTACATCCTTCCATCTGGTAACTACCTGATAACATCCTTCCATCCATCTGGTAACTACCTGATAACATCCTTCCATCCATCTGGTATCTACCTGATAACATCCTTCCATCCATCTGGTAACTACCTGATAACATCCTTCCATCCATCTGGTAACTACCTGATAACATCCTTCCATCCATCTGGTAACTACCTGTTACGAACCCGGTGGCTTTAAACGTCTAGGGTGGATGGACATGAGACCCGTAACATAATTCATGTAAATTATAAGCGTGACATGGAACAGTGAGAAATAAAACTACACGACAACCATAAACTACCGTCAAACATAAAAGGTTTATTGCTGAACACACGGTAAAGGTCTGGGAAAAAGGGCTGAGCAGGACCCAAGAAATGAAACAATAGTGTAAAACACCCCTAAACTGATCTTGCCTGCCTCAAGAACCGCTAAGCTACTGCTAATCATACAAAAGTACAGTGGGTGGTCCGCTCAGGTCTAACTAGTGTTTTTAGACAGATTTCTTCCTACGGGTAATGTACGCCCAAGGGCAACTTGCTTAAACTCCCCTTTTCCCAGAAACACACAAAGTTACCAAACAGAGTAACCAGCAAATGAGTGAGTACACAAAACACAGGACACCACAGTATCCATACTCACATACGAAAAGTAGTCTAACAAAGTTACCAAACAGAGTAACCAGCAACTTAGTGAGTAAACAAAACACAGGACACCACAGTATCCATACTCACATACGGAAATAGTCTCTAACAACAAAAACAACTGACCGGCTTTTAAACAATGGGATGTGTGATTGAAAAACCAGCAACAGGTGGTGCAATGCAGAGGAATGTTCACTGATTGGTCCACCTTAGCAATCAGCAGACACCTCAACGACCACCAATCAGGAACATACAGGACACCTGTGAATAGGGCAGAAGGAGAGGAAAAACACAAAAAGACACAGGATACCTGTATCCGTAACACTACCTGATAACATCCTTCCATCTGGTATCTACCTGATAACATCCTTCCATCTGGTAACTACCTGATAACATCCTTCCATCCATCTGGTAACTACCTGATAACATCCTTCCTTCCATCTGGTAACTACCTGATAACATCCTTCCATCTGGTAACTACCTGATAACATCCTTCCATCTGGTAACTACCTGATAACATCCATCCATCTGGTAACTACCTGATAACATCCTTCCATCCATCTGGTAACTACCTGATAACATCCTTCCATCTGGTAACTACCTGATAACATCCTACCATCTGGTATCTACCTGATAGCATCATTCCTTCCATCTGGTAACTACCTGATAACATCATTCCATCTGGTAACTACCTGATAACATCCTTCCTTCCATCTGGTAACTACCTGATAACATCCTTCCATCTGGTAACTACCTGATAACATCCTTCCATCTGGTATCTACCTGATAACATCCTTCCATCCATCTGGTAACTACCTGATAACAGCCTTACATCCATCTGGTAACTACCTGATAACATCCTTCCATTCATCTGGTAACTACCTGATAACAGCCTTCCATCCATCTGGTAACTACCTGATAACATTCTTCCATCCATCTGGTAACTACCTGATAACATCCTTCCTTCCATCTGGTAACTACCTGATAATATCCTTCGATCCATCTGGTAACTACCTGAAAACATCCTTCCATCTGGTAACTACCTGATAACATCCATCCATCTGGTAACTACCTGATAACATCCTTCCATCCATCTGGTAACTACCTGATAACATCCTTCCATCTGGTAACTACCTGATAACATCCTTCCATCTGGTATCTACCTGATAAAACCCTTCCTTCCATCTGGTAACTACCTGATAACATCCTTCCATCTGGTAACTACCTGATAACATCCTTCCTTCCATCTGGTAACTACCTGATAATATCCTTCCATCTGGTAACTACCTGATAACATCCTTCCATCTGGTATCTACCTGATAACATCCTTCCATCCATCTGGTAACTACCTGATAACAGCCTTCCATCCATCTGGTAACTACCTGATAACATCCTTCCATTCATCTGGTAACTACCTGATAACAGCCTTCCATCCATCTGGTAACTACCTGATAACATCCTTCCATCCATCTGGTAACTACCTGATAACATCCTTCCATCCATCTGGTAACTACCTGATAACATCCTTCCATCTGGTAACTACCTGATAACATCCTTCCATCCATCTGGTAACTACCTGATAACATCCTTCCTTCCATCTGGTAACTACCTGATAACATCCTTCCATCCATCTGGTAACTACCTGATAACATCCTTCCATCCATCTGGTAACTACCTGATAACATCCTTCCATCCATCTGGTAACTACCTGATAACAGCCTTCCATCTGGTAACTACCTGATAACATCCTTCCATCCATCTGGTAACTACCTGATAACAGCCTTCCATTTGGTACCTACCTTATAACATCCTTCCATCCATCTGGTAATTACCTGATAACATCATTTCTTCCATCTGGTAACTACCTGATAACATCCTTCCTTCCATCTGGTAACTACCTGATAACATCCTTCCATCTGGTAACTACCTGATAACATCCTTCCTTCCATCTGGTAACTACCTGATAACATCCTTCCTTCCATCTGGTAACTACCTGATAACATCCTTCCATCCATCTGGTAACTACCTGATAACATCCTTCCATCCATCTGGTAACTACCTGATAACATCCATCCATCTGTTAACTACCTGATAACATCCTTCCATCCATCTGGTAACAACCTGATAACATCCTTCCATCCATCTGGTAACTACCTGATAACATCCTTCCATCCATCTGGTAACTACCTGATAACATCCTTCCTTCCATCTGGTAACTACCTGATAACATCCTTCCATCCATCTGGTAACTACGTGATAACATCCTTCCATCCATCTGGTAACTACCTGATAACATCCTTCCATCTGGTAACTACCTGATAACATCCTTCCATCCATCTGTTAACTACCTGATAACATCCTTCCATCCATCTGGTAACTACCGGATAACAGCCTTCCATCCATCTGGTAACTACCTGATAACATCCTTCCTTCATCTGGTAACTACCTGATAATATTCTTCCATCCATCTGGTAACTACCTGATAACATCCTTCCATCCATCTGGTATCTACCTGATAACATCCTTCCATCTGGTAACTACCTGATAACATCCTTCCATCCATCTGGTAACTACCTGATAACATCCTTCCATCCATCTGGTAACTACCTGATAACATCCTTCCATCTGGTATCTACCTGATAACATCCTTCCACCCATCTGGTAACTACCTGATAACATCCTTCCATCCATCTGGTAACTACCTGATAACATCCTTCCATCCATCTGGTAACTACCTGATAACATCCTTCCATCCATCTGGTAACTACCTGATAACATCCTTCCATCCATCTGGTATCTACCTGATAACATCCTTCCATCCATCTGGTAACTAGCTGATAACATCCTTCCATCTGGTAACTACCTGATAGCATCCTTCCATCTGGTAACTACCTGATAACATCCTTCCATCCATCTGGTAACTACCTGATAACATCCTTCCATCCATCTGGTAACTACCTGATAACATCCTTCCATCCATCTGGTAACTACCTGATAACATCCTTCCATCCATCTGGTAACTACCTGATAACATCCTTCCATCCATCTGGTAACTACCTGATAACATCCTTCCTTCCATCTGGTAACTACCTGATAACATCCTTCCATCCATCTGGTATCTACCTGATAACATCCTTCCATCTGGTAACTACCTGATAACAGTCTTCCATCCATCTGGTAACTACCTGATAACATCCTTCCATCTGGTAACTACCTGATAACATCCTTCCATCTGGTAACTACCTGATAACATCCTTCCATCTGGTAACTACCTGATAACAGCCTTCCATCTGGTAACTACCTGATAACATCCTTCCATCCATCTGGTAATTACCTGATAACATCCTTCCTTCCATCTGGTAACTACCTGATAACATCCTTCCATCTGGTAACTACCTGATAACATCCTTCCATCTGGTAACTACCTGATAACATCCTTCCATCCATCTGGTAACTACCTGATAACATCCTTCCTTCCATCTGGTAACTACCTGATAACATCCTTCCATCCATCTGGTAACTACCTGATAACACCCTTCCATCCATCTGGTATCTACCTGATAACATCCTTCCATCCATCTGGTAACTACCTGATAACATCCTTCCATCCATCTGGTAACTACCTGATAACATCCTTCCATCCATCTGGTAACTACCTGATAACATCCTTCCATCCATCTGGTAACTACCTGATAACATCCTTCCATCCATCTGGTAACTACCTGATAACATCCTTCCATCTGGTATCTACCTGATAACATCCTTCCTTCCATCTGGTAACTACCTGATAACATCCTTCCATCCATCTGGTAACTACCTGATAACATCCTTCCATCCATCTGGTAACTACCTGATAACATCCTTCTATCCATCTGGTAACTACCTGATAACATCCTTCCATCCATCTGGTAACTACCTGATAACATCCTTCCATCCATCTGGTAACTACCTGATAACATCCTTCCATCCATCTGGTAACTACCTGATAACATCCTTCCATCCATCTGGTATCTACCTGATAACATCCTTCCTTCATCTGGTAACTACCTGATAACATCCATCCATCCATCTGGTAACTACCTGATAACATCCTTCCATCCATCTGGTAACTACCTGATAACATCCATCCATCCATCTGGTAACTACCTGATAACATCCTTCCATCCATCTGGTAACTACCTGATAACATCCTTCCATCCATCTGGTATCTACCTGATAACATCCTTCCATCTAGTAACTACCTGATAACATCCTTCCATCTGGTAACTACCTGATAACATCCTTCCATCCATCTGGTAACTACCTGATAACATCCTTCCATCTGGTAACTACCTGATAACATCCTTCCATCTGGTAACTACCTGATAACATCCTTCCATCCATCTGGTAACTACCTGATAACATCCTTCCATCCATCTGGTAACTACCTGATAACATCCTTCCATCCATCTGGTAACTACCTGATAACATCCTTCCATCTGGTATCTACCTGATAACATCCTTCCATCTGGTATCTACCTGATAACATCCTTCCACCCATCTGGTAACTACCTGATAACATCCTTCCATCCATCTGGTAACTACGTGATAACATCCTTCCATCCATCTGGTAACTACCTGATAACATCCTTCCATCCATCTGGTAACTACCTGATAACATCCTTCCATCCATCTGGTATCTACCTGATAACATCCTTCCATCCATCTGGTAACTAGCTGATAACATCCTTCCATCTGGTAACTACCTGATAACATCCTTCCATCTGGTAACTACCTGATAACATCCTTCCATCCATCTGGTAACTACCTGATAACATCCTTCCATCCATCTGGTAACTACCTGATAACATCCTTCCATCCATCTGGTAACTACCTGATAACATCCTTCCATCCATCTGGTAACTACCTGATAACATCCTTCCTTCCATCTGGTAACTACCTGATAACATCCTTCCATCCATCTGGTATCTACCTGATAACATCCTTCCATCTGGTAACTACCTGATAACAGTCTTCCATCCATCTGGTAACTACCTGATAACATCCTTCCATCCATCTGGTAACTACCTGATAACATCATTCCATCTGGTAACTACCTGATTCAGCCTTCCATCTGGTAACTACCTGATAACATCCTTCCATCCATCTGGTAATTACCTGATAACATCCTTCCTTCCATCTGGTAACTACCTGATAACATCCTTCCATATGGTAACTACCTGATAACATCCTTCCATCTGGTAACTACCTGATAACATCCTTCCATCCATCTGGTAACTACCTGATAACATCCTTCCATCCATCTGGTAACTACCTGATAACACCCTTCCATCCATCTGGTATCTACCTGATAACATCCTTCCATCCATCTGGTAACTACCTGATAACATCCTTCCATCCATCTGGTAACTACCTGATAACATCCTTCCATCCATCTGGTAACTACCTGATAACATCCTTCCATCCATCTGGTAACTACCTGATAACATCCTTCCATCCATCTGGTAACTACCTGATAACATCCTTCCATCTGGTATCTACCTGATAACATCCTTCCTTCCATCTGGTAACTACCTGATAACATCCTTCCATCCATCTGGTAACTACCTGATAACATCCTTCCATCCATCTGGTAACTACCTGATAACATCCTTCTATCCATCTGGTAACTACCTGATAACATCCTTCCATCCATCTGGTAACTACCTGATAACATCCTTCCATCCATCTGGTAACTACCTGATAACATCCTTCCATCCATCTGGTAACTACCTGATAACATCCTTCCATCCATCTGGTATCTACCTGATAACATCCTTCCTTCATCTGGTAACTACCTGATAACATCCATCCATCCATCTGGTAACTACCTGATAACATCCTTCCATCCATCTGGTAACTACCTGATAACATCCATCCATCCATCTGGTAACTACCTGATAACATCCTTCCATCCATCTGGTAACTACCTGATAACATCCTTCCATCCATCTGGTATCTACCTGATAACATCCTTCCATCTGGTAACTACCTGATAACATCCTTCCATCTGGTAACTACCTGATAACATCCTTCCATCCATCTGGTAACTACCTGATAACATCCTTCCATCTGGTAACTACCTGATAACATCCTTCCATCTGGTAACTACCTGATAACATCCTTCCATCCATCTGGTAACTACCTGATAACATCCTTCCATCCATCTGGTAACTACCTGATAACATCCTTCCATCCATCTGGTAACTACCTGATAACATCCTTCCATCTGGTATCTACCTGATAACATCCTTCCATCTGGTATCTACCTGATAACATCCTTCCACCCATCTGGTAACTACCTGATAACATCCTTCCATCCATCTGGTAACTACGTGATAACATCCTTCCATCCATCTGGTAACTACCTGATAACATCCTTCCATCCATCTGGTAACTACCTGATAACATCCTTCCATCCATCTGGTATCTACCTGATAACATCCTTCCATCCATCTGGTAACTAGCTGATAACATCCTTCCATCTGGTAACTACCTGATAACATCCTTCCATCTGGTAACTACCTGATAACATCCTTCCATCCATCTGGTAACTACCTGATAACATCCTTCCATCCATCTGGTAACTACCTGATAACATCCTTCCATCCATCTGGTAACTACCTGATAACATCCTTCCATCCATCTGGTAACTACCTGATAACATCCTTCCTTCCATCTGGTAACTACCTGATAACATCCTTCCATCCATCTGGTATCTACCTGATAACATCCTTCCATCTGGTAACTACCTGATAACAGTCTTCCATCCATCTGGTAACTACCTGATAACATCCTTCCATCCATCTGGTAACTACCTGATAACATCATTCCATCTGGTAACTACCTGATTCAGCCTTCCATCTGGTAACTACCTGATAACATCCTTCCATCCATCTGGTAATTACCTGATAACATCCTTCCTTCCATCTGGTAACTACCTGATAACATCCTTCCATATGGTAACTACCTGATAACATCCTTCCATCTGGTAACTACCTGATAACATCCTTCCATCCATCTGGTAACTACCTGATAACATCCTTCCATCCATCTGGTAACTACCTGATAACATCCTTCCATCCATCTGGTAACTACCTGATAACATCCTTCCATCCATCTGGTAACTACCTGATAACATCCTTCCATCTGGTATCTACCTGATAACATCCTTCCTTCCATCTGGTAACTACCTGATAACATCCTTCCATCCATCTGGTAACTACCTGATAACATCCTTCCATCCATCTGGTAACTACCTGATAACATCCTTCCATCCATCTGGTAACTACCTGATAACATCCTTCCATCCATCTGGTAACTACCTGATAACATCCTTCCATCCATCTGGTAACTACCTGATAACATCCTTCCATCTGGTATCTACCTGATAACATCCTTCCTTCCATCTGGTAACTACCTGATAACATCCTTCCATCCATCTGGTAACTACCTGATAACATCCTTCCATCCATCTGGTAACTACCTGATAACATCCTTCTATCCATCTGGTAACTACCTGATAACATCCTTCCATCCATCTGGTAACTACCTGATAACATCCTTCCATCTGGTAACTACCTGATAACATCCTTCCATCCATCTGGTAACTACCTTATAACATCCTTCCATCTGGTAACTACCTGATAACATCCTTCCATCTGGTATCTACCTGATAACATCCTTCCTTCCATCTGGTAACTACCTGATAACATCCTTCCATCCATCTGGTAACTACCTGATAACATCCTTCCATCCATCTGGTAACTACCTGATAACATCCTTCTATCCATCTGGTAACTACCTGATAACATCCTTCCATCCATCTGGTAACTACCTGATAACATCCTTCCATCCATCTGGTAACTACCTGATAACATCCTTCCATCCATCTAGTAACTACCTGATAACATCCTTCCATCCATCTGGTATCTACCTGATAACATCATTCCTTCATCTGGTAACTACCTGATAACATCCATCCATCCATCTGGTAACTACCTGATAACATCCTTCCATCCATCTGGTAACTACCTGATAACATCCATCCATCCATCTGGTAACTACCTGATAACATCCTTCCATCCATCTGGTAACTACCTGATAACATCCTTCCATCCATCTGGTAACTACCTGATAACATCCTTCCATCTGGTATCTACCTGATAACATCCTTCCTTCATCTGGTATCTACCTGATAACATCCTTCCATCCATCTGGTAACTACCTGATAACATCCTTCCATCCATCTGGTATCTACCTGATAACATCCTTCCATCTGGTAACTACCTGATAACATCCTTCCATCTGGTAACTACCTGATAACATCCTTCCATCCATCTGGTAACTACCTTATAACATCCTTCCATCTGGTAACTACCTGATAACATCCTTCCATCTGGTAACTACCTGATAACATCCTTCCATCCATCTGGTAACTACCTGATAACATCCTTCCATCCATCTGGTATCTACCTGATAACATCCTTCCTTTCATCTGGTAACTACCTGATAACATCCTTCCATCCATCTGGTAACTACCTGATAACATCCTTCCATCCATCTGGTAACTACCTGATAACATCCTTCCTTCATCTGGTAACTACCTGATAACATCCTTCCATCCATCTGGTATCTACCTGATAACATCCTTCCTTTCATCTGGTAACTACCTGATAACATTGGGTGAGTGTCCTCTTTTAGTTGTCTGTTTGAATGATCCCTTTAAAGTGTTTTAGAAATGTCAAGGAAGGAAGCTGCCTACCCACTGAGTGACTCATAGCGAGAGAGAGAACCTCCTCCTCCTCCTCTCCTAATTCTGCATCATGATGCTTGTTCTGGCAGGCAGAGTAGAGGAGCAAGTCCTGTCTGTGGGAGTGGATTCTCTCCGTCTCTCTCTCTCTCCATCTCTCTCTCTCTCTCTCTCTCTTTCTCTCTCTCTCTCTCTCTTCCTCCGTCTGTCTGTCCATGTCTTCCTCCGTCTGTCTGTCCATGTCTTCCTCCGTCTGTTTGTCCATGTCTTCCTCCGTCTGTCTGTCCTCCATTTCTTTCTTCGCCTCTCTCTCCATCTTGTTGTCTTGTTTCTCTGTTTGTAAATGACTGTAGATGTCTTGTTTCTCTGTTTGTAAATGACTGTAGAGGTCCTGTTTTCTGTTTCTAAATTTGTTGGCTGGTTGTCCTTTGGGTGGTGGACCATTCTTGATACACACGGAACACTGTTGAGCGTGAAAAACCCAGTGTGAGGAGGTGATGTTGAAGGAGTCAGGAGCAGGAGTGTAATTCACTGAATAACAGGCTTTATTCCGCAACCACAGAGTTACGCAGTAACGCGTCAAAAACACTCCAGTGCGCAAAACAGGCTCACTGGAAAATACAAGGCACACTGGGAAATATCCCTGCGATACAAAATACACTGAGCTCCACGGAGCTTCACTACTCTCCACAATAAACAATCACACACAAAGACAAGGGGGCAGAGGGAACACTTATACAGGTACTGATGAGGGGATATGAACCAGGTGTGTGTAATAATCAAGACAAAACAAATGGAATGATGAGATGAGGAGCGGCAGTGGCTAGAAGGCCGGTGACGACGAACGCCGAAGCCCGAACAAGGAGAGGAGGCAGCTTTGGAGGAAGTCGTGACACCCAGCAACGTTGCAGTTCTTGACACAAACCGGTGCACCTGGCACCTACTACCATACCCCATTCAAAGGCACTTTAATCTTTTGTGTTGCCCGTTCACCCTCTGAATGGCACACATACACAATCCGTGTCTCACTTGTCTCCAGAATTAAACATCCTTCTTTAACCTGTCTCCTCCCCTTCATCTACACTGATTGAAGTGGATTTAACAGGTGATATCATTAAGGGATCATAGCTTTCACCTGGATTCACCTGGTCCGTCTGTCAATGTTTTGTGCACTCAGTGTTTATGGGAAGTCCTTTGTACTGCATTCACAGTCATGTGAAATCCATAGATTTGGGCCTAATGAATTAAGTTCAATTGACTGATTTCTATATATGAACAGTAACTCAGTAAAATCTTTGAAATTGTTGCATGTTATGTTTACATTTTTGTTCAGTGTAGCAATGAATTGAAACTGTGTCCTTCTAGTTTAGTGTGCCTTTCCAGGGTTTTTGGCTGATCTTGTCTCCTTGCACATGGGTGTTTTGGGAAGATTGAGAGAGGGAGAGAGGGAGAGAGTGAGAGAGAGTGAGAGAGAGAGAGAGAGAGAGAGAGAGAGAGAGAGAGAGAGAGAGAGAGAGAGAGAGAGAGGGAGAGAGTGAGAGAGGGGTTGTCACACCCTGGCTCTGGGACTCTATATGTTGAGCCAGGGTGTGTTCATTCTATGTGTTCTGTTTCTATGTTGGGTGTTTCTAGTTCGTCATTTTCTATGTTTGACTGAGTGACTCCCAATCAGAGGCAACGAGTGTCAGCTGTGTGCTGGTTGTCTCTGATTGGGAGCCATATTTAACTGTCTGTGTTTCACTTTGTGTTTGTGGGTTTTTTGTTCCTTGTCGGTCTTTGTCACCGTGGACTTCACGAGTCGTTTATTGTTTTGTGCTTTAATATAATAAAGTATCATGTTCGCTCAACACGCTGCGCATTGGTCTACTTCGCTTCAAGACGATCGTGACAGAGGTAAGGAAGAAGCTGTGATGGTGAGTGATGGCATGGAGAGAGAAGAGACAGAGCTGTTTCTCCTCTCCTCTCTAGAGGCCAGTCAGTCATGTCTGTCTGCTTCTCTCCTCTCCTCCCTCCTCCTGTTCTTTATCTGTCTCTGCCGGCAGCCTGATATTCCCTGACACCCTGACACAGCTCTCTGGGAACACACACTACACTGACTGACACCCAGACACAGCTCTCTGGGAACACACACTACACTGACTGACACCCTGACACAGCTCTCTGGGAACACACACTACACTGACTGACACCCTGACACAGCTCTCTGGGAACACACACTACACTGACTGACACCCTGACACAACTCTCTGGGAACACACACTACACTGACTGACACCCTGACACAGCTCTCTGGGAACACACACTACACTGACTGACACCCTGACACAGCTCTCTGGGAACACACACTACACTGACTGACACCCTGACACAGCTCTCTGGGAACACACAGTACACTGACTGACACCCTGACACAGCTCTCTGGGAACACACAGTACACTGACTGACACCCTGACACAGCTCTCTGGGAACACACACTACACTGACTGACACCCTGACACAGCTCTCTGGGAACACACACTACACTGACTGACACCCTGACACAGCTCTCTGGGAACACACAGTACACTGACTGACACCCTGACACAGCTCTCTGGGAACACACAGTACACTGACTGACACCCTGACACAGCTCTCTGGGAACACACACTACACTGACTGACACCCTGACACAGCTCTCTGGGAACACACACTACACTGACTGACACCCTGACACAGCTCTCTGGGAACACACACTACACTGACTGACACCCTGACACAGCTCTCTGGGAACACACACTACACTGACTGACACCCTGACACAACTCTCTGGGAACACACAGTACACCCACACTCACTCATTCACTTACACTGACTGACATCTTGTTTAAAGCTGCAATATGTAACTTTTTGTGCAACCTGGCCAAATTCACATAGGAATGGGAGTTATAAATCTGTCGTTCTCATTGAAAGCAAGTCTAAGAAGCAATTGATCTGTTCTATGTGCGCTATTTCAATGCTTCCCGTTCTCAAGTTTAGTTTTAGCGTCTTTTACTTTCGGTTTTGTCCACCAGCTTCAAACAGCTGAAAATACAATATTTTTGGGTATGGACAATATATTTCACAGTGGTTTAGATGGTACAATATTTCTCTACACTATACTTGCTTCTTTTGTCATATAAACTGAAATTAGGCAAACTATTAGAATTTTAGCAACTCTCCATTTCTCTTTAAAGACATCTTGAAATAGAGAACTCCTCTCCATTTCTCTTTAAAGCCATCTTGAAATAGAGAACTCCTCTCCATTTCTCTTTAAAGACATCTTGAAATAGAGAACTCCTCTCCATTTCTCTTTAAAGACATCTTGAAATAGAGAACTCCTCTCCATTTCTCTTTAAAGACATCTTGAAATAGAGACTCCTCTCCATTTCTCTTTAAAGCCATCTTGAGGACGACAGCGACAGTGCCACTAGGGTGGCATGAAGGGACAGTACACCACACGTAGTCGTCAATGCTCTTTTGTGTCTGGAGGCAGCAGGCAGGGCACTCTCGCATCACCCCAGGTATCGAACACCCACACTCGTTCAGAGCCCTCTGCTGTGCACTGTACCCTACCTATCTACTTTCCCGATCACATGGTAGTTCCCCAGTGTAAGGTGCTAGTCGATTCAGGCACAGCTGGGAACTTTATGGACAGGGCATTCTCACGCAGTCAAGGCATTTCATTGGTTCCCCTATCCATTCCACTCCCCATCAGAGCACTTGATAGTCGACCATTAGTTTGTTAAGGAAGTTACTGTACCAGTCACCATGATCACCCAGGAGACTCATTGGGAACAGGTTACTTTTTCCATTATTGAGTCTCCTGCTTTCCCTGTGGTATTAGGTATCCCTTGGTTAGCACTCCACAACCCCACCTTCTCATGGCCACAGAGGGTTCTCACGGGGTGGTCGTGAGAGTGTCAGAGTAGGTGTCTAGGTGTTTCCGTTGGTGCAACCACGGTGAAAAGTCCAGACGGTACTTCCACCATGCGCATTCCCCCCCGAATACCTCGATCTGGCGCACGTGTTTTCTAAGACGCAGGCGACAAAATTAGCACCTCATCGGGCGGGGGATTGCGCGATAAACCTTCGGATAGACGCTGTACCTCCCAGGAGTCATGTCGCAGGCTGAAACGGAGGCTATGGAGACAGACGTCACCGAGTCCCTGGGCCAAGGGTATATACGTCCCTCCACTTCACCCGCCTCCTCGAGTTTCTTCTTTGTGAAGAAGAAAGACGGCGGTCTGCGCCCTTGCATTGATTATCGATCACTGAACAAGGCGACGATCAGGTTTAGTTATCCTCTCCCCCTCATTCCTTCAGTGAGTAAGTCAATGCATGGGGCGCGCTTCTTCACCAAATTAGATCTCAGGAGTGCATACAACCTGGTGCGTGTTCGGGAGGGGGATGAGTGGAAGACAGCATTCAGCACAACCACAGGGCATTATGAATACCTGGCGATGCCCTACGGTTTGATGAATGCTCCATCCGTCTTCCAGTCCTTTGTGAACGAGGTGTTTCGGGACATGCTTGGTCGCGGTGTGGTGGTCTACATTGATTACATCCTGGTGTATTCCGCTACCCGCGCCGAGCATGTGTCCCTGGTTCGCAAAGTGCTGGCCCGACTGTTGGAAAATGACCTTTATACCAAAGCCGAGAAGTGTATGTTTTTCTAGCAGTCCGTCTCCTTCCTCGGATACCGCATTACCACCCCAGGTGTGGAGATGGAGGGAGATCGCATTTCAGCTGTGCGTAATTGGCTGACTCCAACCACTGTTAAGGAGGTGCAGTGCTTCCTTGGCTTCGCCAAATATTATCGAAGGTTTATCCGGGGCTTTGGCAAGGTCGCAGCTCCCATTACATCCCTGTTGAAGGGTGGGCCGTCCCGAATCCGCTGGTCTGCTGAGGCTGACCTGGCCTTCAGTAGACTGTGGGGTCTGTTCACCTCAGCCCCGGCACTGGCCCACCCCGATCCATCACTACCGTTCGTAGTGGAGGTGGATGCATCCGAGGTAGGGATAGGCGCTGTCCTGTCTCAACGCTTGGGCACGCCACCCAAGCTCCGCCCCTGTGCCTTCTTCTCTAAGAAGCTCAGCCCGGCGGAGCAGAACTACGACGTTGGTGATCGGGAGCTGTTGGCTGTTGTCCGAGCCCTGACCGTGTGGAGGCATTGGCTCGAGGGGGCGAAACACCCTTTCCTCGTCTGGACGGACCACTGTAACCTGGAGTACATCCGGGCAGCGAGGAGGCTGAATCCTCGCCAGGCCAGGTGGGCCCTATTCTTCACACGGTTTGATTTTACACCGTCATGCATTCCGGGTACGAAGAACGTGAAGGCCGACACACTGTCCCGGCTGTATGAAACAGAGGAGAGGCCCAGAGACAACACCCCCATACTCCCGGCCTCCTGCATTGTGGCACCGGTAGTATGGGCGATGGACGCGGATACAGAGCAGGCAGTACGCACAGATCCATCTCCACCTCAGTGTCCAGTACGTGTACATGTCACCCTCCTCTGGTCACCCAGGTATCGGCCGTACAGTGCGCTGCTTGAGCGGAAAGTACTGGTAGCCTACCTTGGCCGTGAGGGTGTACGTCTCCTCCTGCTCAGTGTGCGCCCAGAGCAAGGCACCTAGGCACCTCCCAGCGGGTAAGTTACAATCTTTACCAGTTCCACAACGACCATGGTCTCACCTAAGTGTTGTTTTTTGACTGATCTTCCCCTCTCCCAAGGTAACACCACCATCCTGGTCATTGTGGACCTATTTTCCAAGTCCTGCCGCCTCTTCCTCTGCCCGGTCTCCCCACAGCCCTGCAGACTGCGGAGGCCCTGTTTACTCACGTCTTCCAGCACTACGGGGTGCCAGAGGATATCGTTTCCGACCGAGGTCCGCAGTTCACGTCCAAGGTTTGGAAGGCATTCATGGAACGTCTGGGGGTCTCGGTCAGCCTGTCCTCTGGGTTCCACCCCGAGTCAAATGGGCAGGTGGAACAAGTAAATCAGGATGTGGTCCTACTGCCAGGACCGGCCAGGGGAGTGGTCAGTGTTCTTGCCATGGGCAGAATATGCCCAGAACTCTCTCCGCCACTCCTCTACTAACCTAACACCATTCCAATGTGTTTTAGGTTACCAACCGGTTATGGCACCGTGGCACCAGAGCCAGACCGAGGCTCCTGTGGTGGATGACTGGTTTTGGCGTGCGGAGGAGACGTGGGACGTTGCCCACGTTCACCTCCAGCGCGCTGTGTGTCGTCAGAAGGCCAACGCTGACCGTCACCGCAGTGAGGCCCCGGTCTTCGTACCGGGGGATTGGGTCTGGCTCTCGACCCGTAATCTGCCCCTCCACCTGCCCTGCCGGAAGCTGAGCCCACAGTTTGTGGGGCCGTTCAAAGTCCTGAGGAGAATCAACGAGGTTAGTATAGGTTGTTACTTCCCCCTGATTACCGTATTAACCCCTCGTTTCATGTGTCTCTCCTCAGGCCGGTGGTGGTTGGTCCGCTCCAGGAGTCTGAGGCGCGGGAGGTTCGTCCACCTCCTCTGGACATCGAGGGGGCCCCGGCGTACTCTGTCCGTTCCATCCTGGATTCGAGGCGTCGGGTGTGGGGCCTTCAGCACCTCGTGGAGTGGGAGGGGTACGGTCCGGAGGAACGGTGCTGGGTCCCAGTGAGGGATATCCTCGATCCCTCCCTGATGCAGGATTTCCACCGTCGCCATCCTGCTCCACGTCCTCCTGACCTTCCCCGAAGGCCACGACTTCCCCTCCTTGTTCGGGCAGGCTTCGGCGTTCGTCGTCACCGGCTTACTAGCCACTGCCGCTCCATTTATCATCATTCCATTTGTCTTGTCTTGTCAATTACACACACCTGGTTCATATCTCCTCATTAGTCCATGTATAAGTGTTCCCTCTGCCCCCCTTGTCCTTGTGGGTGATTGTTTATTTGTGAGAGTAGTGTAGCTCGGTGGAGCTACTCACACTTTGTATTGCCGGGGTAGATATTTCCCCTGTGCCTGTATATTGTTGGAGTATCCCGTACCGTGTATTGCCAGGGTAGATAGTTTCCCTGTGCCTGTTTTCGTGTGTCGCTATCTAGCGCAATTGTGTACGACGGAATAAACTCTGTATTCGGTGATTTACCCTCCTGCGCCTGACTCCTTCTGTCACAGGCATCACAATGTCAAATGTTATGTTCCCTTTGATGCCATAGAAGGCCCTTCTTGCTTTGTCTATCAGATCGTTCACAGCTTTGTGGAAGTTACGTGTGGCGCTGATGTTTAGGCTGAGATATGTATAGTTTTTTGTGTGCTTTAGGGCAGCGGTGTCTAGATGGAATTTGTATTTGTGGTCCTGGCAACTGGACCTGTTTTGGAACACCATTATTTTTGTCTTACTGAGATTTACTGTCAGGACCCAGGTCTGACAGAATCTGTGCAGAAGATCTAGGTGCTGCTGTAGGCCCTCCTTGGTTGGGGACAGAAGCACCAGATCATCAGCAAACAGCAGACATTTTGACTTCAGATTCTAGTAGGGTGAGGCCGGGTGCTGCAGACTGTTCTAGTGCCCTCGCCAATTCGTTGATATATATGTTGAAGAAGGTGGGGCTCAAGCTGCATCCCTGTCTCACCTCATGGCCCTGTTGAAAGAAATGTGGGTGCTTTTTGCCAATTTTACCTGCACACTTGTTGTTTGTGTACATGGATTTTATAATGTTGTATGTTTTTCCCCCAATACCACTTTCCATCAGGTTTTATAGCAGACCCTCATGCCAAATTGAGTCAAAAGCTTTTTTGAAATCAACAAAGCATGAGAAGACTTTACCTTTGTTTTGGTGTGCAGGGTGAATATGTGGTCTGTCCTACGGTAATTTGGTAAAAAGCCTATTTGACATTTGCTCAGTACATTGTTTTCACTGAGGAAATGTACGAGTCTGCTGTTAATGATAATGCAGAGGATTTTCCCAAGGTTGATGTTGAACCATATCCCACGGTAGTTATTGTGGATTGGGGTGATCAGTCCTTGGTTCCAAATATTGGGGAAGATGCCAAAGCTGAGGATGATGTTAAAGAGTTTAAGTATAGCCAATTGGAATTTGTGGTCTGTATATTTGATCATTTCATTTAGGATACCATCAACACCACAAGCCTTTTTGCGTTGGAGGGTTTGTAAATTGTCCTGTAGTTCATTCAATGTAATTAGAGATTCCAGTGGGTTCTGGTAGTCTTTAATAGTTGATTTTCAGATGTGTATTTGATCATATATATGTTTTTTCTGTTTGTTCTTTGTTATAGGGCCAAAAAGATTAGAGAAGTGGTTTATCCATACATCTCCGTTTTGGATAGATAAGTCCTTTGTTGTTGTTTGTTTAGTGTTTTCCAATTTTCACAGAAGTGGTTAGAGTCTATTCTTCTTCTACATTGAGCTGATTTCTGACATGCTGTTCCTTATTTTTCTGTAGTTTATTTCTGTATTGTTTTAGTGATTCACCATAGTGAAGTCGTAGGCTCAGGTTTTCTGGGTCTCTATGTTTTTATGGTTGGATAGGTTTCTCAATTTCTTTCTTAGGTTTTTGCAGTCTTTATCAAACCATTTGTCATTGTTGTTAATTTTCTTAGGTTGTCTGCTTGACAATTTTAGATTTGATAGGGAAGCTGAGAGGTCAAATATACTGTTTAGGTTTTCTACTGCCAAGTTTACGCCTTCACTATTACAGTGAAAATGTTTGTCCAGGATGTTGTCTAAAAGGGATTGAATTTGTTGTTGCCTAATAGTTTTTTGTTAGGTTTCCACACTACTTTCCTTCCATCTATAGCATTTCTTAATATTATGCAGCTCCTTTGGCTTTGATGCCTCATGATTGAGTGTTGCTCTGTTCAAGTAGACTGTGATTTTGCTGTGATCTGATAGGGGTGTCAGTGGGCTGACTGTGAACGCTCTGAGAGACTCTGGGTTGAGGTCAGTGATAAAGTAGTCTACAGTACTACTGCCAAGAGATGAGCTATAGGTGTACCTACCATAAGAGTCCCTTCAAAGCCTACCATTGACTATATAAAGACCAAGCGTGCGACAAAGCAGCAGGAGTTGTGATCCGTTATTGTTGATTATGTTGTCTAGGGAGAGGGAATGCTGTCACCTCCCGGTAGGTGTTTGTCCCCCTGTGTGCTAAGAGTGTCAGGTTCTTGTCCAGTTCTAGCATTTAGCCACAGACTAGTACAGCACATGTCCCAGGTCTGTTTCTCTCTCTCTGTGTCTTTCTCTCTCTCTGTGTCTTTCTCTCTCTCTGTGTCTTTCTCTCTCTCTCTATGTCTTTCTCTCTCTCTCTGTGTCTTTCTCTCTCTCTCTCTCTCTCTCTCTCTCTCTCTCTCTCTCTCTCTCTCTCTCTCTCTCTCTCTCTCTCTCTCTCTCTCTCTCTCTCTCTCTCTCTCTCTCTCTCTCTCTCTCTCTCTCTCTCTCTCTCTCTCTCTCTCTCTCTCGCTCTCTCTCTCTCTCGCTCTCGCTCTCGCTCTCGCTCTCTCTCTCTCTCTCTCACAGTGGTGTTACTTCAACAAGGGCATCGCCAAGGTTCCAGCCAACCAGGGTAGGGATCCACACATACACACACACATACACACACACACACACACACACACACACTGGGGGAAAGCTTCCTGCCATCCAGGACCTCTATACTAGGCGTTGTCAGAGGACGGCCCATAAAATTGTCAAAGACTCCAGTCACCCAAGTCATAGACAAGCGGGACCGGAGCGCCAAGTCTACAGTGAGGGAAAAAAGTCCTTGATCCCCTGCTGATTTTGTACGTTTGCCCACTGACAAAGACATGATCAGTCTATAATATTAATGGTAGGTTTATTTGAACAGTGAGAGACATCCAGAAAAACGCATGTAAATTTTTTAATAAATTGATTTGCATTTTAATGAGGGAAATACGTATTTGACCCCTCTGCAAAACATGACTTAGTACTTGGTGGCAAAACCCTTGTTGGCAATCACAGAGGTCAGACGTTTCTTGTAGTTGGCCACCAGGTTTGCACACATCTCAGGAGGGATTTTGTCCCACTCCTCTTTGCAGATCTTCTCCAAGTCATTAAGGTTTCGAGGCTGACGTTTGGCAACTCGAACCTTCAGCTCCTCCACAGATTTTCTATGGGATTAAGGTCTGGAGACTGGCTAGGCCACTCCAGGACCTTAATGTGCTTCTTATTGAGTCACTCCTTTGTTGCCTTGGCCGTGTGTTTTGGGTCATTGTCATGCTGGAATACCCATCCATGACCCATTTTCAATGCCCTGGCTGAGGGAAGGAGGTTCTCACCCAAGATTTGATGGTACATGGCCCTGTCCATCGTCCCTTTGATGTCCTGTCCCCTTAGCAGAAAAACACCCCCAAAGCATAATGTTTCCACCTCCATGTCTGACGGTGGGGATGTGTTCTTGGATCATAGGCAGCATTCCTCCTCCAAACACGGCCAGTTGAGTTGATGCCAAAGAGCTCCATTTTGGTCTCATCTGACCACAACACTTTCACCCAGTTCTCCTCTGAATCATTCAGATGTTCATTGGCAAACTTCAGACGGGCCTGTATATGTGCTTTCTTGAGCAGGGGGACCTTGCGGGCGCTGCAGGATTCAGTCCTTCACGGCATAGTGTGTTACATTTACGTCATTTAGCAGACGCTCTTATCCAGAGCGACTTACAGTTAGTGAATACATATTTTTTTTTATACTGGCCCCCCGTGGGAATCGAACCCACAACCTATCAACTGAGCTACATCCCAGCCGGCCATTCCCTCCCCTACCCTGGACGACGCTGGGCCAATTGTGCGCCGCCCATGAGTCTCCCGGTCGCGGCCGGCTGCGACAGAGCCTGGATTCGAACCAGGATCTCTAGTGGCACAGTTAGCACTGCGATGCAGTGCCTTAGACCACTGCGCCACTCAGGAGTACAATTTTTTTCTTGGTGACTATGATCCCAGCTGCTTGAGATCATTGACAAGATCCTCCCGTGTAGTTCTGGGCTGATTCCTCACCGTTCTCATGATCATTGCAACTCCACGAGGTGAGATCTTGCATGGAGCCCCAGGCCGAGGGAGATTGACAGTTATTTTGTGTTTCTTCCATTTGCGAATAATCGCACCAACTGTTGTCACCTTCTCACCAAGCTGCTTGGCGATGGTCTTGTAGCCCATTCCAACCTTGTATAGGTCTACAATCTTGTCCCTGACATCCTTGGAGAGCTCTTTGGTCTTGGCAATGGTGGAGAGTTTGGAATCTGATTGATTGCTTCTGTGGACAGGTGTCTTTTATACAGGTAACAAGCTGAGATTAGGAGCACTCCCTTTAAGAGTGTGCTCCTAATCTCAGCTCATTACCTGTATAAAAGACACCTGGGAGCCAGACATCTTTCTGATTGAGAGGGGGTCAAATACTTATTTCCCTCATTAAAATGCAAATCAATTTATAACATTTTTCTCACTGTTCAAATAAACCTACCATTAAAATTATAGACTGATCATTTCTTTGTCAGTGGGCAAACGTACAAAATCAGCAGGGGATCAAAAAAAAATTCCCTCCCGGACTCTTTGCATTTTTACACTGCTGCTGCTCTCTGTTTATTATCTACGCATAGTCACTTTAACCCTACCTAAAGTTTGTACACACCTACTCATTCAAGGGGTTTTCTTTATTTTTATTATTTTCTACATTGTAGAATAACAGTGAAGACATCAAAACTATGAAATAACACATATGGAAGTGTTAAACAAATCAAAATATATGTTATATTTTAGATTCTTCAAAGTAGCCACCCTTTGCCTTGATGACAGCTTTGCACACTCTTGGCATTCCCTCAACCACCTTCACCTGGAATGCTTTTCCAACATTCTTGAAGGAATTCCCACATATGCTGAGCACTTGTTGGTTGCTTTTCCTTCAATCTGCAGTCCAACTCATCCCAAACAATCTCAATTGGGTTGAGGTTGGGTGATCGTGAAGGCCAGGTCTTCTGAGGCAACACTCCAT
>NW_028166764.1:0-60000 GCF_964263955.1 Coregonus lavaretus
CCTTAGCAGAAAATGGTTAGAATGGTAGAAATGTCCGCTTTAGTGTAGAGGGGAGGCCGATTATCTGAAAGACAGTGGATAAGGGCCTTGAGGCATTGGAACATTCTGAGGTTGGGAGAAGAATAGGAATATTGTTAAAAGTCTCTGTCTGCTTTGCGGACTAATACACTTGGACGGTTACATATTGTTTACAGTCCCAATACCACTTGCCATAAATTACAATACAATAATAAATAAAAAAGAAGCAATGGTATTTGACGATTCACTTGTATCAATGAATTGTTCTTATTATCTGTGAATGGAATACCCGGTGGTGCACCTGAGGACTGGTGTGGTGAGGGTGAAAGAGGAGGTTCACAGAGAGAGAGAGAGAGAGAGAGAGAGA
This sequence comes from Coregonus lavaretus, assembly GCF_964263955.1. NCBI lineage: Eukaryota > Metazoa > Chordata > Actinopteri > Salmoniformes > Salmonidae > Coregonus > Coregonus lavaretus. The sequence goes on from NW_028166764.1 coordinate 386, forward strand.
GAGAGAGAGAGAGAGAGAGAGAGAGAGAGAGAGAGAGAGAGAGAGAGAGAGAGAGACGGAGCCAGAATGTGAAGTGAAGTGCAGTGTGTGTTTGAGCATGTGCCAAGTGGACTGGAGAGCGCTGGCAATTTCCTCGAGACGCGGAGCCCCACCGCATCTCCCCGGGGAATTTCAAATAAACTTCAGATGTTGCAGCAGAGAATCTGCCCTCTACTGAGACTCAAGGGGGTGGACAGGGAGAAGGGGGATTGGCAGAGAAGGGGAGGTATAGGAAAGTGGGGATCTGCACTCCTCCAGAGGGGGTGGACAGGGAGAAGGGGGATCGGCAGAGAGGGGGAGGTATAGGAAAGTGGGGATCTGCACTCCTCCAGAGGGGGTGGACAGGGAGAAGGGGGATCGGCAGAGAGGGGGAGGTATAGGAAAGTGGGGATCTGCACTCCTCCAGAGGGGGTGGACAGGGAGAAGTGGGATTGGCAGAGAGGGGGAGGTATAGGAAAGTGGGGATCTGCACTCCTCCAGAGGGGGTGGAGAGGGAGAGATGGGAGAGGGGATTTAAAGAGGAAAATCGGGATCTGCACTCCTTAAGACTACACACACAAGAGGGGTGACGAGGGAGGGAGAGGATGGAAGGGGAGAGATGGGGAGGTACAGAGGAACGGGAGGATTTCTGCAGTCTGATGTTTAACTCCTTAGCTGTCACTAGTGTCAACCCGAGGAGGTTTAACCCCCAGATGTTTAACATGTACAAGAGAGAAGAAGAAGAAGAAGAAGAAGAAGAAGAAGAAGAAGAAGAAGAAGAAGAAGAAGAAGAAGAAGAAGAAGAAGAAGAACAAGAAGAACAAGAAGAAGAAGAAGAAGAAGAAGAAGAAGAAGAAGAAGAAGAAGAAGAAGAAGAAGAACAAGAACAAGAACAAGAACAAGAACAAGAACAAGAACAAGAACAAGAACAAGAACAAGAACAAAATCTGGTAATTTCAGATCCATAAAAGACACAAATAACCCTGGGGAGCGTAATTATGGAACTTAACCTCTAAGTGTACTGAACCACTAGGCCTAGACGCCAGGGATCTATCTGAATCAGAATCACAGTCGTGGACAGGCAGTCCCACTTTCTGTTCATGATGGGCTGACACATGCAGAGAGATAGGGACATACAGAAGGGCTGAGACACACACATATAGAGACACACACATGCACGCACTCCCACGCACATCCACACACCCACACATCCACACATCCACACACCCACACACCCACACACCCACACATCCACACACCCACACATCCACACACCCACACATCCACACACCCACACACCCACACATCCACACACCCACACATCCACACACCCACACATCCGCACATATGTGATTCGATAGCACCATTTGCAATATTTAAAGCTAGCTGTGGAGTGAGCTAATGGCATGTTCTTAGCTCTTGCACATTTGCATAAGTGAACATGCGGCTGTCTCTTATATATACCCATAATGTACCTTCCAGTCCATATCTACTCAACCATTCAGGATCACTTTTGCATCTGCATAAGACACACTGGTTTTGCATCGGCATAACACTGACCAACTCTAGCATCATACTGTAAATACATTTGGTTAACTGTGTAAAATGATTAGATTAATATTCTGTAAATACCATATAGCTAAGGTTAAAATATTTGGCTTATAAAATAATCAATTATTGTTTCTAGAACATGGTGTCTAGAATGTCTGTGTGTGTTAGGTAAGTTCTTGAAAATCACTTCCAGTTATCACTGAGGTGTCGAATCATAACCATCAGCATGGCAGCAGCCCCCTTGTACCACTCAATACATGTCTTTGTACAGGAGAAGTCAGGAGAAGTCATGAGAAGTCAGGAGAAGTCACGCCACACCTGAAGGAATTCAACGACTAGATGAACAAAGATAATTTCCCATGTTTCAAAAAAGAATGCTCTGTCTCTCTCAGCCCCACCCAGTTCCCATGCTACCCCCCAGCCTACCCCCAGTCTACCCCACAGCCTAGACACACTGTGAGCGCTCTTTCAGGGCCCCTGGACCTCACCTTACACCTCCCTGACACCCCACCTCAACACCCCACCCTGTTGAACCTGAGCGATACCCCACCAACCCCTGTATGTCAACAAAACCACAACATGTAAACAAACCCTCGGCAGGTAAGCAAACACCTCATTGTGGCGTTTACACATCGTAATGATACCCGCTGGCCATGCCCACTACCCAGCATGCATCTGGAGGGACCTGATTTCCATCACTGAAGACCTGAATGGGACACAGTGTTACGGAGAGAGTAGAGCTGTGGTCTAGAACTCAAGGCCTAGGAACCACGTCAGGACAGCAAGCTGCTTTCTTGTGACCCTCAGACTGAAATCAGCCCCATGTAGATTGGGACCCTTGGAATACAGAAAAAGGTAGAACGAGGCCGGGAGGAGGGAGAGAGAGACGGAGAGAGAGAGAGAGAAAGAGAGAGAGAGAGAGAGAGAGAGACAGACAGAGAGAGACCGAGCGAGCGAGCTGTCAAGGCCAACATTGACTGATGTATTGACTGTTCACATTACCACCCAGAAAGCATCCACACACTCCTTACTTCAGCCTCAGGCCCTCGGCCATAGGAGACTCCGTGCACAGCATCTCCCCACGGATCTCAAAACCAACTTACAAAACCGCAACAGCACCTTAACTCCAGCTCGCGTCCACTTTTATTTTCATTTGGTAAGCAAGGTCTTAAGCTTCAAGAAAAATACTCAGACATACATCTGTGTTATGTGTGTGTGTGTGCATGTGTGTGTGCACGTGTGTGTGTGTGTGTGTGTGTGTGTGTGCCCTACCATGCCCAGACTCCTACACTCCTACAAGAGGAAGTATCAGTTTACTATGGGGTCTACCCCTCTCATTCTAACTCTAGAAAGTCAGACCAGTTAACACAGTGAAGGAGGGGAAATAAGAAAAAAGAACCCTGCTATGTGTTTCCATTCCAGAACATTCCACCCCGGTAACACTGGGAGTCTCATATTGGGGATCCAATTTTATTAAATCAGCTGCCATGCAGTTTCCACAACACGAGCAGGTATACACACACACACTTGCACGCAAGCACGCACACACACACACCAAACCGTTTAGTTAGTCACACACACACACACAAACACACACACACACACACACAGCAGACAAAGCAGTCTTTGTATGGGCTGAGACATACTTACCTTTACCATTATTACACTCAACACATGGCGGAGCTAGGCTCTGATAGCTGTGTTGCTGCTACCTGGAAGGCTGTGTGTTAGTGTGACTAACTAAACGGTTTGGCTTCTGTCTGGTTAAATTGCTCTGCTGGCGAGCTGAGCAGCAGACTCTGTCGATGCAGAAATGTTCTGACAATGGTTTTTACACTGTTACAACCACACCACAGGGACTTAATTCTGAAGGGACCAGTCCATTTAATATAGTTTAAACAGGTGTGTGTGTATGTGTGTGTGTGTGTACCTCAATGACGTTCTTGTGTGTGTTTGCAGGGTTGAGTAGTTTACTTTGTAAACGTCATCATTTACACTTACTAGTTACCTGTCCAACATTGTAATCAGTAACTTTCGGATTACACAAACTCAGTAACGTAATCTGATAACTTTCAGTTACTTTTAGATTACTTTCCCCGTAAGAGGCATTAGAAGATGGGAAAAATGAATATTACCTTCTACTTCAATACAGGTAATAATACGATTAGGTTATATCTTTACATTAAAAACAAAAGTCTGTCACATTCCAATTAATTGAACTCCCCTTGATCTTCAAAAATAGGACTTGGAAATATGTAAATTTAGATTAGCCTAATAGTTTTACCTGAGCATAACCCAAAAACTAAGGACCTAATAACCTACTCTGTTGTTTATGATTTTGTGTCATGGAGGACTGATTGGGCTTTTTGCTCCGAGTTGAAAAATAAATGCTGCTCTCAGAATGGCATACTTTGAGCACTACCGAAAAGTGCTATTTGCTTGTGAAAAATTAATGCCATATGCTGCATTTGTTATAGGCCTATTGTTTATGTTTTTGTTGGTGACACTTTGATATCTCGATAATTTGCAGCTGTTTAAGTCTATCAAAAGTGTGTGAGTTTGAACATGTTAGGCTTATGGGCTTTTTTTTCAGCAGGAATTAGATTGAGGAATAAAAGCCCCACTCGTGCAAGGTCTTCTTAAATTAAACTCGTTTTTTGAAAGTATGCCACACAATACCACGGGGGTCCGAGTTAAGCAGGGAGGAACTCAAACTTTTATTCCATTGGCTAGGATCCGCTCTATGCAGCTGTTGCAAGAGTGCATTTTTCATTGGCTGTCCACTGAAGCGTAAACTTTTCTTAAACGGAAGCAAACGGAATGAAATGGGGATGGACCTACCTGAATTTGTTCAATAGAAGCTCTCCTTTTGCTCTCTTTGCTTCCGTTTGGTTCTTAAACGGTAAACGGTTTCCGTAATGAATACACCCCTGATCACAAAAACAATGATTGATAGGCAGCTTCAACTTCTTTAATTCAACCATTATTGAGTTAAAATACACAGATTTGTGAACAGACATCCACAACAACCACAATCCGTAAGGCGCAAATAGCTAAATGAGAGAGCAGCAGTGTGATTGACATCAATACGCTACAGTATATAGCCTAGATATCAATAATAAGTGATATCCGTATCGCCCGTTGACTACACCACTGCTGTCGTCCTTACCTCCAAGCATGTATTCAAGTTGGATAAAATGTAAATGTAAATGTAATAATCTTTGGATGCCGACAGCAGTCGCACCATTGGAAGAAATAGCTTGGACTGTACCCTACAAAAGCCTATTCCTGCTCTTTTCCCACAATCTATCAAACACATTTTTGTATGTATCATCATAGTGGTCTCTGGCTTGTGGTCAGACAAACTTAAATTTGTGCCTTTTTTCAATGTTGATTTGAATGTCATTGAGAAAACAGAACATTTTCAAATTATTTTTTCACAAACATTCTTTCTGAATTTAAAAATAGTACTAGAAGTAGCCTAATAATCAAATTTGTCCAAAGTATCTGTAATTACAGTTACAGTTTTTTTCCATTACTCCCAAACCCTGGGCGGAACATACTTAAATTTGAGCCTTTTTTTAATGCTGATTTGAATGTCATTGAGAAAACAGAACGGTGTCATACATTTCTTTTTGCGAAACATCCTTTCTGAACTTAAAAGTAATCCTACAAGTAATCATCTAGTTTTTCAAAAGTATCTCTAATCGGATTACAATATTTTTTGCTGGTAACGTATCGGGTTACAGTTACAGTTTTTTTGTAATCAGATACATGTGCAAATGCATTTGTTTGACATGAAGTCAAAAAGGAGAGTGAGAGAAAGCCCCCATACGCCAATGCAGTAATAAAGTGTTATCAATCACACTGAAAGATGCAGAAATAAGGTGCTATCAATCACGCTGACAGATATAGTAATAAGGTGTTGACAATCACGCTGAAATATACAGAAATAAAGAGTTGTCAATCAAGCTGAAAGATACAGTAATACGTTGTTGTCAATCACGCTGAAATATACAGTAATAAAGTGTTATCAATCACACTGAAATATGCAGTAATAAAGTGTTATCAATCACACTGAAATATGCAGTAATAAAGTGTTATCAATCACGCTGAAATGTACAGTAATAAAGTGTTATCAATCACACTGAAAGATACAGTAATAAGGTGTTGTCAATCACGCTGAAATATACAGTAATAAAGTGTTATCAATCACACTGTAATATGCAGTAATAAGGTGTTGTCAATCACGCTGAAATATACAGTAATAAAGTGTTATCAATCACACTGAAATATGCAGTAATAAAGTGTAATCAATCACACTGAAATATAGAGTAATAAAGTGTTATCAATCACACTGAAATATACAGTAATAAAGTGTTGTCAATCACGCTGAAATATACAGTAATAAAGTGTTATCAATCACACTGAAATATGCAGTAATAAAGTGTAATCAATCACACTGAAATATAGAGTAATAAAGTGTTATCAATCACACTGAAATATACAGTAATAAAGTGTTGTCAATCACGCTGAAATATACAGTAATAAAGTGTTATCAATCACACTGAAATATGCAGTAATAAAGTGTAATCAATCACGCTGAAATATACAGTAATAAGGTGTTGTCAATCACGCTGAAATATAAAGTAATAAAGTGTTATCAATCACACTGAAATATACAGTAATAAAGTGTTATCAATCACACTGAAATATGCAGTAATAAAGTGTTATCAATCACACTGAAATATACAGTAATAAGGTGTTGTCAATCACGCTGAAATATACAGTAATAAAGTGTTATCAATCACACTGTAATATACAGTAATAAAGTGTTATCAATCACACTGAAATATACAGTAATAAGGTGTTGTCAATCACGCTGAAATATACAGTAATAAAGTGTTATCAATCACACTGTAATATACAGTAATAAAGTGTTATCAATCACACTGAAATATGCAGTAATAAAGTGTTATCAATCACGCTGAAAGATACAGTAATAAGGTGTTGTCAATCACACTGTAATATACAGTAATAAAGTGTTGTCAATCACGCTGAAAGATACAGTAATAAAGTGTTATCAATCACACTGTAATATACAGTAATAAGGTGTTGTCAATCACACTGAAATATGCAGTAATAAGGTGCTATCAATCACGCTGAAAGCCTGAGTAAATAAATAAAAGACAGATGATGTATTTTATTATTATTAGAGAGAGCCAGACTAGGGTTCTGTAATATACTGTAATATACTAAACAGCTGTAATAAGTTAGCCATCACCTAGAGAGAGCCAGAATAGGGTTATATAATATACTGTAATATACTAAACAGCTGTAATAAGTTACCCATCACCTAGAGAGAGCCAGAATAGGGTTCTATAATATACTGTAATAAACTAAACAGCTGTAATAAGTTAGCCATCACCTAGAGAGAGCCAGACTAGGGTTCTATAATATACTGTAATATACTAAACAGCTGTAATAAGTTAGCCATCACCTAGAGAGAGCCAGAATAGGGTTCTATAATATACTGTAATATACTAAACAGCTGTAATAAGTTAGCCATCACCTAGAGAGAGCCAGACTAGGGTTCTATAATATACTGTAATATACTAAACAGCTGTAATAAGTTAGCCATCACCTAGAGAGAGCCAGAATACGGTTCTATAATATACTGTAATATACTAAACAGCTGTAATAAGTTAGCCATCACCTAGAGAGAGCCAGAATAGGGTTCTATAATATACTGTAACATACCAAACAGCTGTAATAATGTAAGCAATGAAGCTCTTCCACTACAGTAGAGGACAATTCATATAGTACTTGATTAGGCTTGGCTCATTGTGCTACAGGTAGTGTGTGAGTGAATGAGTGAGTGAGTGAGTGAGTGCGTGAGTGAGTGAGTGAGTGAGTGAGTGAGTGAGTGAGTGAGTGAGTGAGTGAGTGAGTGAGTAAGTGAATGAGTGAGTTAGTGAGTGAGAGAGCGAGTGAGAGAGTGAGAGAGAGAGAGAGAGAGAGAGAGAGAGAGAGAGAGAGAGAGAGAGAGAGAGAGAGAGAGAGAGAGAGAGAGAGAGAGAGAGAGAGAGAGAGAGAGAAGATGAATAACTTCCAGATGTCACACATGGTGACAAGGAGAAGACTGATGAAGTGGCTTTGGGATTTGATGCATCTCAATACATAAAAAATGGAGAGATGGAGGGATGACAAACGGACAAAAGGCAGACTCTGGTGGCTAAGCTTCTTCACACTCCCATCGTCACGTTCACACACTCCTTCTATAAAACAGGAGGCCTGCCTGGGTGAGAAGGAGAGAACTGCTCTTACTTTGCGATCTCCATCCCCTCCTTCCCTTCAAACCTGGGTTCAGATATTATTTGAAACTGTTTAAATAGTTTGAGCATTTCCTTTAGCCTGTCTGGAGTGCCAGATGGGCAGGGTTTGCACTTTTGGTACTATCCCATTGCGCCTGGAAATCTCAATCAAGCACAGCTAAAGTATTTAACATATTTCAAATAACAGTCGAACCCAGGTCTGTTCCCTTGTCATTCTGCTGTCTGTCTGCCAGCTCAACTGAACGGTGGATGGGATGGGATGGCGGCCATCTTGGCAGCATCTGTATTTATTAAAGGCTGATTTTCCCTCGGCTCGGGTCACCAGAAACAAGGTGTGCCCGCTCTCTCACTCTCACTGGGGAAGCCCAGCGCAATCTGGGGCCAATTTGAGGATGGAATCAGGAATAACGTTTGCCAAACTGTAAAATAAAAATGCTGGCCGGAATACACTGTCATGTCACAGACAGATATGATTATGATAATCTGTATTAATGTGACCGCAGGTACATAAATATAGATTAAGACTAACCCTTTTTGGCACATGTAGGCCTACGTACATTAGGCTGTGGAACAAGCTAGCATCTGGAGTTACCTACAGATAACAGTAATGTAATGATATGGTTTAAGTGGAAGACAATAGGAGAACAAATGGGTCTATGTCTGCTCATCATGCTGCTGTGGTGAAAGCCTCATCACATTTACCACCACAACAACATAAACAAGAGCAGTTGCCATGACCATATTTAAGTATATGTACACACTCAGACATGAACGCACATACGCACACACACACACACACGCACACACGCAAACATGCTGTGAAGTCACAGTGGGGCTTTAGTGTACCCAGGAAGTTAATGTGCCCTCAGGGAGACAGCAGCCCACTCCCCAGAGGCATGACAATAGGTCCCATTCTGTTTCGTCCTCACCCTCCCCCTTCTCCTCCCGCGTCTCCCTGTCCTCCTCCCCCTGACCATGACTAATGACTAGAAAAGACACCAACACAACATCACCACAGGACCCATCAGAAACATTCCACAAAATAACAACTAATTCAGACATAACAAATATCGACAGTCCTACGTCATGATATTGAATTTCCTCCATTACATAAACAGACAGACAGACATTGACGACTGAAATTCAGAGTGTCCTGAGGTGTACTGTTGCCTCTTGTTTTTCACACTGCACTTTCTCAGCCCAGAATGATCTTTAAAGGGGCATATCACTCTAAAATCTAAGTTTGGCAGATGTTTTCAGATCTCAGAAGTATCCAAAGTGGTCATCTGCTGAGATAAAACCATGTCCAGATTTACGGTGCTTATCTCTTCCATTCCATTTGAGGTTGAGGCCTACAGCTGGATCTATGCAACCTATGGCGTAGGATGTGCATGGCGTTTGCAACGCCAGGGTTGTGGGTTCGATTCCCACGGGGGGCCAGTGTAAATAAAATAAAACAAATAAAATAAATATGTATGCACTCACTAACTGTAAGTCGTTCTGGATAAGAGCGTCTGCTAAATGACAAAAAAAAAAAAGTGGACTCATCTTGACTTAGGCTACCTTTAAAGGGACAATCTGTGATTGGTACATACATTTTTGGACTATTAAATTAATGATAGATACCCATTTATTCTGGAAGAATGTAACTTGTAAAAGCCTCATGAGTTAGTTCAACTGTCGTACTCCACCAAAATCCCAAATATAAGCTGGTTTTACTCCATTGTTTGTCAACAATGTAATTGTAAACATACACCGTATAGCCTCAAAACATGGTTATAACAATCATTTGGATCTCATAGATGGTCAGTCTTTGCAACCATAGCTCTGTCTATGAATTTGAGAGTGGTTACATTTCTCCAGCCCCATCCCCTTAGCTGTTGACCAAAACAGTGGCAGTTAACCAAACTGCAGATTGCCCCTCTAAGGTCTGAAAATATCTGACAAACGTTGGTTTTTGGAGTGTAATGTCCCTTTAACCGAAGACTAAGACTGTCCCAGGCATAGCTTATGGAAGCTCTTAGCCCTGGACGAAGCAGTGTGAAAAACCCTATAGAAAAGGAAGATGGACAGAACTTTAAACATTTTCAACAGGAACCTGAGCTACAGAACAGAACACATTCCTATTTCCAACAAATGTTCCTGTAATCCATGGGACTGCACTTGGCTGCTGGCTGTAGCCTAATGTAAGTGCCAAAAACACATCTGTAACATTCGTCCCCATGAAACGGCTTTCGGCGATATGGCCATTAGCGTAAGCCAGGGCTGTAGAAACAGCCATGTCTCACTCTGGTAGAAAAACAACAGGATAACAACATGAAAAATGTATCATATCATATTGCATTGTTTCAGTATACTACATATAGCCTTAGATATACAGTGGGGAGAACAAGTATTTGATACACTGCCGATTTTGCAGGTTTTCCTACTTACAAAGCATGTAGAGGTCTGTAATTTTTATCATAGGTACACTTCAACTGTGAGAGACGGAATCTAAAACAAAAATCCAGAAAATCACATTGTATGATTTTTAAGTAATTAATTTGCATTTTATTGCATGACATAAGTATTTGATACATCAGAAAAGCAGAACTTAATATTTGGTACAGAAACCTTTGTTTGCAATTACAGAGATCATACATTTCCTGTAGGTCTTGACCAGGTTTGCATACACTGCAACAGGGATTTTGGCCCACTCCTCCATACAGACCTCCAGATCCTTCAGGTTTCGGGCTGTCGCTGGGCAATATGGACTTTCAGCTCCCTCCAAAGATTTTCTATTGGGTTCAGGTCTGGAGACTGGCTAGGCCACTTGAGATGCTTCTTACGGAGCCACTCCTTAGTTGCCGAGGCTGTGTGTTTTGGGTCATTGTCATGCTGGAAGACCCAGCCACGACCCATCTTCAATGCTCTTACTGAGGGAAGGAGGTTGTTGGCCAAGATCTCGTGATACATGGCCCCATCCATCCTCCCCTCAATACGGTGCAGTCGTCCTGTCCCCTTTGCAGAAAAGCATCCCCAAAGAATGATGTTTCCACCTCCATGCTGCACGGTTGGGATGGTCTTGGGGTTGTACTCATCCTTCTTCCTCCAAACACGGCGAGTGGAGTTTAGACCAAAAAGCTCTATTTTTGTCTCATCAGACCACATGACCTTCTCCCATTCCTCCTCTGGATCATCCAGATGGTCATTGGCAAACTTCAGACGGGCCTGGACATGCGCTGGCTAGAGCAGGGGGACCTTGCGTGCGCTGCAGGATTTTAATCCATGACGGCGTAGTGTGTTACTAATGGTTTTCTTTGAGACTGTGGTCCCAGCTCTCTTCAGGTCATTGACCAGGTCCTGCCGTGTAGTTCTGGGCTGATCCCTCACCTTCCTCATGATCATTGATGCCACCTGGTAAGGATGCGCTAAACTTTGTAGAACATTGGCCTGTTGGAAACTACAACTCCCTACTACATCACACAGTTCAGGCTGGATCTGATTTATCTCTAGAGAAACTGTGCAATGTGTGCATTGAGCTCACAAAAAAAAAGAAAAGAAATGAACCGACTTGGATCAATTAGTTGTTTTAAAAACGAAAAATACTTCAAATTTCAGTTAATGGCTCAGCACTACCGTCCATGTATGGTGGTAGGTAGATGACTCTCTCCCTTCCTGGTGCTAGCCGGTGCAGCTCTCCGCTGGCTCCTAATTGGCCTGCACAGCTCAGCTGCCTGATTGCAAACAGACCCAGGTGTGTGTGAGTGTTTGACAGCAACCCTCCTGTCCAACCTCTCTCCCCTCCCTCTCTCCCCATCCCTCTCTCCCCTCTTCTCCCCTTCCTCCTCTCTCTCTCCCCTCCTCTCTCTCTCCCTCCTCCCTCTCTCCCCTCCCTCTCTCTCCCCTCCTCTCTCTCTCCCCTCCTCCCTCTCTCCCCTCCCTCTCTCCCCTCCTCCCTCTCTTCCCTCCCTCTCTCCCCTCCTCCCTCTCTCCCCTCCCTCTCTCCCTTTCTCTCTCTCTCCCCTCCTCCCTCTCTCCCCGCCCTCTCTCCCCTCCTCTCTCTCTCCCCTCCTCTCTCTCTCCCCTTCCTCCTCTCTCTCTCCCCTCTCTCTCCCCTCCTCTCTCTCTCCCTCCTCTCTCTCTCCCCTCTCTCTCCCCTCCTCTCTCTCTCCCTCCTCCCTCTCTCCCCTCCCTCTCTCCCCTACCTCTCTCCATTCCTCTCTCTCTCCCCTCTTCCCTCTCTCCCCTCCCTCTCTCCCCTCCTCTCTCTCTCCCCTCCTCTCTCTCCCCTCCTCCCTCTCTCCCCTCCCTCTCTCCCTTCCTCTCTCTCTCCCCTCCTCCCTCTGTTTAAGGAGAGCGGTGCCCAGCTCAGCATAGCTAACTGGAGTGCTAATGACTGTTAAACCCCTCACACGCACATGCACACATGCACACATGCACACACACACAAACACGCACACACACGCACAGCGCTAATGATTCCAGTTTGCTGGGCAGCCTGATGAAGGAAGTGGCTATTAGAGCTGTAGAGCTGGACAGCAGAGCCCATACTGACACTCCCCTATTGGCCCTGTCTCATTAGCCCCCTTCACAAAGACCTGTAGAAGCCCACAAGGTAGAGAGTCACAGTGGAATAGCCTGTGTTTCATAATGCATTTAATGATCCTTCATAATATATGGAGGTGTGTGTGTGCGTGTCTGTGCATGTGCGTGTATGTGTATGTATTTTACAACAGTGCTGGTTACAGAGAAACACAATTACATGTAATATCCCTCACTAGGTGTAGTAAAAAAAAAAACACGTTGTGGAGCTTGGAGACTTTTGGAGGCTTTTCCTATGTCAGACAGGAAACTAAGCTGGTTGGTTTTTACAGGGCAGGGGCACCCACAATGAATGACCTAGCATCAGTTGAAGTCTGTAGTAATGCATAAAGCAAAGTGGGCTCATAAACACAGTGGTAACAAACTACACCTGAGTTTTCACCATGTCTGCCTTGCAGGGGCCTATGGAGCTACCTCACAGATGAACAATCCAATAGGATTCAGTTACACAGACAAAGACATGACTGCTACAGGGAAACATCAGTCAGTGGGTCTTCTCAAGCAATCTCACCGTATCGTTTTCAACAAACTAAAGAGATCTGAGTACAAGATAAGGAGGAAGATATGGAGAGAGACATAAAAGAGAGAGAGAGAGAGAGAGAGAGAGAGAGAGAGAGAGAGAGAGAGAGAGAGAGAGAGAGAGAGAGAGAGAGAGAGAGAGAGAGAGAGAGAGAGAGAGAGAGAAAGAGAGAGAGAGAGAGAGAGAGAGAGGGAGAGAGAGAGAGAGAGAGAGAGAGAGAGAGAGAGAGAGAGAGAGAGAGAGAGAGAGAGAGAGAACGCTAGAGAGCAGGAATAAACAGGAGGAGGTAGGGAGGGAGGCCATGTGGTGGTGTGGCCCTGTGCTGTGCTGAGAGGTTCCCTTCATCCAACACAAATGTTTCCTTCCTTGGCCCCCCAGGGTTAGGGTTAGGCACGCCAGGGCCAATAAAACAAACAGTGTGTGGACTCCATAACACACTGCCTGAGCCCCCTGATAATCACCACAGCATCTTCAGGACATGTTCTGTTCTCTGCTCTCCTTTTCCCCCTCCCTCCCTCCCTCCCTCCCTCCCTCCCTCCCTCCCTCCCTCCCTCCCTCCCTCCCTCCCTCCCTCCCCTCCCCTGGAAACAATAAATATAAATACAGAGTGGAGAGAAAGAAAAGAAAAAGCAAGTGAGAGAAGGATGAGTTTCCACTCGATAAGAAAATATCATAGCAACACCTTTCTATCCCAGCATTCCTCTTTCTTTTTCTCTCCCTCTCCCTTTGTTACTCCCTCCCTCGATCTCTGGCCAGGTTCCCATTTCCTGCCATGTAGGCGTATGACTGGAACAAAGCAGTCCACTCCTCATCTCTATTTACCATGCCCATGCAACCCCAACTACAGCCCCATTCCCAGCTTTATCCTCAAGCCCAACTACAGCCCCATTCCAAGCCTCAGCCTCAACCCCAACTACAGCCCCATTCCCAGCCTCCAGCCCCAGCCCCAGCCCCAGCCCCAGCCCCAGCCCCAGCCCCAGCCCCAGCCCCAACCCCAACCCCAACCCCAACCCCTATCCCCCTGTCCCCCACACCAACCACAGCACTGTGAGATTAACTAGAACCTGACTCATTACTCTCATGTCCAAACCAAGCACTTTTACAGCACCTGTAACACACCAGCTAATCTCACTGACACCTCTGGCCAAATAAACACTCCTAATGCCACTCTAAACACACACCACTTCTCAGCGTGTCCCAATGGACTAACACACAGCTTTACACACAGGCACCCAGCACCAGGCACCAGGCACCAGGCACCAGGTATCAGTCACCAGGCACCAGGCACCAGACACCAGCCACCAGGCACCAAGCACCAGGCACCAGGCACCAGGCACCAGGCACCAGGCACCAGGCACCAGGCACCAGGCACCAGGCACCAGGCACCAGGCACCAGGCACCAGGCACCAGGCACCAGGCACCAGGCACCAGGCACCAGGCACCAGGCACCAAGCACCAGGCACCAGGCACCAGCCACCAGGCACCAGCCACCAGGCACCAGGCACCAGGCACCAGGCACCAGGCACCAGGCACCAGGCACCAGGCACCAGGCACCAGGCACCAGGCACCAGGCACCAGGCACCAGGCACCAGGCACTAGGCACTAGGCACCAGGCAGCAGGCAGCAGGCAGCAATCCCTGACTGGTGGTGTATTCTGGGGACTCAGGGTTCTTACAGGAAGGAAATGTAACATATATAACCACAGTCTAAACAAGGCAAATAGGTAACACTTTTGCAAGTAAACTTGCAGCTGGCGTCACCTTGCAAGAGAGTTTGTCACATTAAAGGGATAGTTAATTACAAAATGACATATTAGTTTCCTTAACTTGCTGTCTTGCTTTGCCCATATACTGCTTACAGAGTAAGGAAACCAATACGTCAATTTATAATTTAGATGAACTATCCCTTTAATCCCTTACAATTTAAGTAACATAATACAAAAATCCCCATCAAAATCCATCAGTTTACGATAGAAATACCTGGATGCGTCTCAATCCACCACATCTTGCTATGTTGCACTTCCGCATCTGCGGTGAAAGGTGGCAGAGGTAGAGCGGTGTTTGTCAGACCATGAGACATCCCGGAAATCGGTCTTCTCACGAAAACGTCTGTTGCGCCCGAACGGTTTGACCTACAAACTATTATGACCCCTCTATGGAAAGGGGAGAGTTTCATGAACACGACCCTCACAAGGGTCACAGGACTCGTCTGAAGCTAACCGGTATCGGTAAAAAAAAATATATGGAAGTATGAAGACGTTTTGTACTTACCCAAACAACGGGGTTAAATATGTGTAAAAAATACAAGCATTTTTACTGATCTTTCTTCTATCTCTTAGATATAGGACAGACACTTTAAAATCCGGTTTCTTATTATATATTTTTTGACTTTTTTTGTTGTTGCCATTTATACATTTGTTGTTGAATGGTTTTCTTAGGGCTATAGTAGTAAAGGCCCATTTTTCATCAAATATTTGTTTTAAATCTCAAAACAATTCCATATGTCAGCTTAGAACCCCCCCTGCAGCATTTGGAGTGAAAAAAATATACTGAACCCTTCATGAACTAGAAGAGGTATACAGTTTCTGAATCAACGTTTGTGTGTTTACCTCAGCTATCTAAAAGGTGGTGTTTTTTAATGGTAGTGGAAGATGTTTAAATGGTTAGAGGCTATAACTGAAACTGAATGGAAGCTGAAGCAGGAAGAAATTAGGATGGATAAGAAAGTGATGTTTGGTCTCTTTGCTCTTATACATCAGGCCTGCAGCTGTTTAATAATAATAATAATAATAATAATAATAATAATAATAATAATAATAATAATAATAATAATAATTCTATAGTGCTTTTTCTATAATCTCGAAGTGCTTCAAGCAAAAAAACGAAATAAGCAATATATCATGACAAGGTCAACCAAAAGAGGTTTAGAAGAAAAGAGATGAGAAGATATGGAACTGAACACAACCAGGTCATCACCAGGTCATCACCAGGTCACCACCAGGTCACCACCAGGTCATCATCAGGTCATCACCAGGTCACCAGCAGGTCATCACCAGGTCATCACCAGGTCACCACCAGGTCACCACCAGGTCATCACCAGGTCACCACCAGGTCATCACCAGGTCACCACCAGGTCATCACCAGGTCACCACCAGGTCACCACCAGGTCACCACCAGGTCACCACCAGGTCATCACCAGGTCATCACCAGGTCACCACCAGGTCACCACCAGGTCACCAGCATAACACCAACGAGGTGTAAGATAAGTAAGGCCGAACCGATATAAAGCCAGTGGCTTGAATGTGTCACAACTACAGTACCACTGAAGCAGAGACAAAGCGTGTGGAACCAGCGGACAGATACCCTTGAACAGAATGGATTGGATCACAATGCTGAGCATTCTACTGGCTGTTCATCAGAACCAACCATGCAGACAAAGAATCCAAAGTTATTAAAGAAGAAGGTGAAGCATACTCTTTTTATCCCAGAGGTGCCGAATACTGTTTGATCTTCAGATCCTCAGCTGAAGAGAGCCTGCTGCTGTGGAACACTTCTAACCCTTTACCTGAGATGTCCACACTGGATGCAGATTTAAGGGATCGACTAAGTACAGGGAAGAGTGCCGGGCAGGGGGCAGGGTTTAATACCAGTGAAAAACTGACCTCTCAGTCTGCCATACTGTAAAGGACGGTTAATCAGAGTTACTGTCTAGTCATTCAGGAAAGACCGAACTTCAGCGTGAAGCGGAACGGGGTCGTGACAACGTGACAGTCAAATGGCTTCAGATGGACAATGGCCATAATCCTTTCACGGAGGACTTGGGCATCTACAGTTGCCTGGTACGGGACGGACAGCGTTGTGTTTACAGTGAGTCCGTACAGGTGAGAAATTGGACAAAGTACAGTACCAGTCAAAGGTTTGGACACACCTACCCATTCAAGGGTTTTCTTTATTTTTACAATTTTCTACATTGTAAAACAATAATGAAGACATCAAAACTATGAAATAACACATTTGGAATCATGTAGTAACCAAAAAAGTGTTAAACAAATCAAAATATATTTCATATTTGAGATTCTTCAAATAGCCACCCTTTGCCTTGATGACAGCTTTGCACACTCTTGGCATTCTCTCAACCAGCTTCACATGGAATGCTTTTCCAACAGTCTTGAATGAGTTCCCACATATGCTGAGCACTTGTTGGCTGCTTTTCCTTCACTCTGCCGTCCGACTCATCCCAAACCATCTCAATTGGGTTGAGATTGGGGGATTGTGGAGGCCAGGTCATCTGATGCAGCACTCCACCACTCTTCTTCTTGGTAAAATAGCCTTACACAGCCTGGAGGTGTGTTGGGTCATTGTCCTGTTGAAAAATAAATGATAGTCCCACTAAGCCCAAACTAGATGGGATGGCGTATCGCTGCAGAATGATGTCGGAGCCATGCTGGTTAAGTGTGCCTTGAATTCTAAATAAATCACAGACAGTGTCACCAGCAAAGCACCCTCACACCTTAACACATCCTCCTCCATGCTTTACGGTGGGAAACACACATGCGGAGATCATCCGTTCACCCGCACCGCGTCTCACAAAGACACGGCGGTTTGAACCAAAAATCTCCAATTTGGACTCCAGACCAAAGGATAAATTTCCACTGGTCTAATGTCCATTGCTCGTGTTTCTTGGCCCAAGCAGGTCTCTTCTTCTTATTGGTGTCCTTTAGTAGTAGTTTCTTTGCAGCAATTCGACCATGAAGGCTTGATTCACACAGTCCCCTCTGAACAGTTGATGTTGAGATGTGTCTGTGACTTGAACTCTATGAAGCATTTATTTGGGCTGCAATTTCTGAGGCTGGTAACTCTAATGAACTTATCCTCTGCAGCAGAGGTAACTCTGGGTCTTCCATTCCTGTGGTGGTCCTCATGAGAGCCAGTTTCATCATAGCGCTTGATGGTTTTTGCGACTGCACTTGAAGAAACTTTCAAAGATCTTGAAATGTTCCGTATTGACTGACCTTCATGTCTTAAAGTAATGATGGACTGAATCTCAAATATAAAATATATTTTGATTTGTTTAACACTTTTTTGGTTACTACATGATTCCATATGTGTTATTTCATAGTTTTGATGTCTTCACTATTATTCTACAATGTAAACATTTAAAAAAATAAAGAAAAACCCTTGAATGAGTAGGTTGGTTCAAACTTTTGACTGGTACTGTATATTTAGCTCTCGGTGGGAGAGGAGGCTGTACTGCCCTAGATTCAAAATCTCTAAACCACGCTGAGGTTGAGGTAACCCTCACTAACCAGGTGAAGCAGGTGTATGTGACAGACGGAGGAATATCAGGGAATTACTCTGATTACTCCCTGGTCATCCCATCACTTACACTGAACCACACAGGGTCTTGTGATTGTTATGAGGGCATGTTGAGATAAAAATCACATAAACTTGTAGTGTGCCCCAGGTCTGAGCTGCTCACACAGTTCTTCTCAGAGGGAGAGGAGGTTGATGTCAGCTGTGACTCTGATTTTGCTGGGTCTGACAGGGTGGTCTGGTACAGACGGACGGCCCAAGTGGACAATGTTTTTTGGGACTCATTTAATGGCCGTATGAAGTTCTGAATACCTGAGGTTTTGGTTGGGTGAATCAATGTGTCTCACCCTCACTCCTGTCTGGTCCTATCCAACCTCTCAATACAGGACAGTGGGGAGTACTGCTGTGCTGTCTTACAAGCTACATGATACCCTAAAGGTGTGTGTGTCTCAGTAACTAAGACATTGTTGCTGGAGTAGGACCCCTTTGGCATCGACTCCACTTTCTACAAAGGGTGTTCTTCATTGATGGCCTGTGCTCTGCTGGGGATGGTCTGTGCTGTGATCACTGTGAACCTGAAGACCAGGAGAAGAAGAGACCAGGCTTCCCTGAAGACCCGGAGGACTGCAGTCCAGACACAGGGACAGCGGAACAGCAGAGTGGAAGATGAGAGAGTGAAGAAGAGAGAAGAGAGTGAAGAGAGAGAGAAGAGAGTGAAGAAGAGAGAAGAGAGTGAAGAGAGAGAGAACAGAGTGAAGAGAGAGAGAAGAGAGTGAAGAAGAGAGAAGAGAGTGAAGAGAGAGAGAAGAGAGTGAAGAGAGAGAGAAGAGAGTGAAGAGAGAGAGAAGAGAGTGAAGAGAGAGAGAAGAGGGAATAAGTGAAGCAAATCTATCCGTCTCTGCTCCCAGCTACATTCACCTGCCAACAGAGATTCTCTACATACTGTAGCATTTGTGTTGTGTATTTTATATTGTCCAATTGGATACCAAAACCACTTCTCCACACTCTATCTAGAACCTAAAAGGTTTATGCGGCTGTCCCCATAGGAGAACCCTTTGGAGAACCCTTTTTGGTTCCAGGTAGAACCCTTTTGGTTTCCATGTAGAACCATTTTCACAGAGGATTCTACATGGAACCCAAAAGTGTTCTACCTGGAACCAAAAAGTGTTCTACCTGGAACCAAAAAGGGTTCTCCTATGGGGACAGCCGAAGAACCCTTTTGGAACCCTTTTTTCTAAGAGTGCAGGGCTCTGAAAGTGAAGCCCAAGATAAGTAGTAGAGGTTGAGTGTATTTTAGTTGGTTTGTTTTGTATGGTAGGAATCCATTTTGAATTCAGGCTGTAACAACAAAATGTGGGAAAAGTCAAAGGGTGCGAATACTTTTGGAAGGCACTGTATATGGTATGATCAGAAAATATGTTTTTCTTGTGCATTTTCATGTAAAGAAATCTAACTTTAAAAAATATTTATATTTTCATGTATGATATAAAAACATTAATGAGTTACATACTAAAAATAACCAGTATATTCTGGTTCAATTTAATTTCCAATTGCGCTGATAATGGCTTCAACATGCTGATGAGACATTGGCTGTTTCATACAGTACATATCCTTTAATCTATGCAGCTTTCGCTCTCTTCTGGGAATCATCGCTACATCACTTTCTCACAAAGAGTTACTTTGATTATGACATTTGTACTGACGTAAATGTCAAAGGAAGTTTTTACGGCAGGTGAAAGGTAGAAGAGATTGGGAGTCAGAAGGGCACTGGGTCGGATTCAAACCCATGCCTACTCAAGTAGCCTAGACTATACATTTGTGTCAGGGTCAACAGCACTAACCTCTAGTCCACACAGGCCACAGGACAAACAAAGTTAATACACAGAGATATCTGTATGTTACATTTGCATGACCACAATCAAGGGAAAGTGGATATGAAGAATAACCTTTACCTTTCCAAGGGGATACAGAAGAATAACCTTTGACCTTCAAAGGGGATACAGAAGAATAACCTTTGACCTTCCAAGGGGATACAGAATACTAACCTTAGACCGTCCAAGGGGATACAGAATAATAACCTTTGATCTCCCAAGAATATACAAAATAATAACCTTCCAAGGGATACAGAACAATGACCTTTGACCTTCCAAGGGGATAAAGAAGACAAGCCAGTAAGTTCAGGCAATATGGAGCAGCGACAGGATAGACATGTAAGGGCCAATATTCACACACACACACACACACACACACACACACACACACACACACACACACACACACACACACAAAGGAGCCAATATTCTACTTCCTGTAATTAAGAAGGGGGCCTGCTGCATTCTGGGTTATTGGATTTATTTTGGCTCATTGTCCCTGGCAGAGGTGTGTGTGTGTGTGTGTGTGTGTGTGTGTGTGTGTGTGTGTGTGTGTGTGTGTGTGTGTGTGTGTGTGTGTGTGGGCACACTGCTAGGACTAATTGCAGTGACTGTGATTAAATAATTTAACCTTATTTAACTGTATTAGTAGGATAGTATGTATAACGTCTGGGACCGGGAGTAGATGTACTAATGCTGGAGGAGATAAAAGGTAGTGTTCCAAATAGCACAGTATTCCCCTATGGGCCCTGGTCAAAAAGTAGTGCACTACATAGGGAATAGGGTGCCATTTGGGACTCACACATATATCATTGAATAATTTGTGATTAAGTAGAAGGGAGGAAGGGGGTCGGTGAAAGCAAGGAAGCAAACCTCGGCACATTTCTCAACAATTCCTTCCCATCATCTTCTCATTACTGCTTATCAATGAGAGCTTTCTCATTTCTTGGTACGGCCTCCTGGGCCGCTGACTAAAATGAGAGGACAGGAACGATGCGTTTCCAAGGGAAACCTGAGGGAGAAAGGTCACAGAGGAGGCAGGGAAGTCCCTTTGTGTGTGAGAGCTAGTGTGTGTGTGTGTGTTTGTGTCTGTGTGTGTGCGTGTGTGTGTATGTGTACGCATCTGTGTGTGTGTGATCACCACTGTATTTATCCATCTCCATTAGAAATGGATCAGATGTTACTGAACATGAACAGTGAGTAGCAAGTCATAACGGTAGATCCCTTTGTGTCTGAGAGCTAGGCTTTGAGGTCCAGATTTGAATTGGAGGTTTAAACAGGTTATTCAATATTTTACAAGAGAGACCTGTTCTGAAGATGAGAAAAGGGGCTTGGGGAAATTAGACGGTAAAGTAACCAAGACCCTATTACAGTATGTATAATAACCCCTAAACATGGGTCACCCATTCAAAACCCAGCATAAAAAGGGTGATGTTATGTCTTTCTGCGGTAATTTTTCAACAGGTTCTAAATGGCTACTATACTTTTTACATTTTGAGCTCATTTTGTGGTCATTTTCAAACCTCTTCAAACTACTCCTATAAAAATTAAGAACTGATGCAAAAACAAGTTTTATTTATTTGAAAAAGTTATATTCTATTATTTGGAATACAAATGAACAATGTTCTGTTAGTCAGTGTTTCCCCTTGTTGGACCGCGGCGGCGGGCTCTCTTCTTAGTTGAACCACGTGGGGTCACCAACCCTGGAGCACTTTGAGCATCTTTACAGCTGTCTGTGTCCCTCTCAGCTCCTCTCTCCTTGTGTCCATCTCCATGGAGCTCTAATGAAGCCATTATCTAAGGAATTAAAACAAACATAGTCTCGTTAGGAAAACAAAACCATATTTTCATTCATGATCCTAGTTAAAATTAATGTATAACATTGTGGTGTTTTCTTACGTCTTTATAGTAACATTTATACGTAATATGTCAGTTTAGGCGCTATATATAACTACAACGGGTAAATGTCCTTATATTAACCTATTTTAATGTTGTTCTTAAAGTCTTTCTCAGACCCCCTCATACCTCTCATCTCTTCTTCACATCACTATACCTGCAGTAGTCCTCTGACCCTGATCATGAGCAGCAGGTCCATGTCCTACAACCAACAGCAGAGAGGCAGAAACAAACAGCCTGCAGCCTCTATCCTCCTCTCTTCTGACACATTCATCACTTCCACAATCTTCTTCCACACAAGATCCCTCACTCCCTCTCTATCTCCCTACTCCTGAGCTCAGCTACTCGGGTGGGAAGTGTTCTGAGGCTGGCAGTAGAATCACTGGTTATCTGGTGCAAAGCACTAGCATCTCTGTATTTCTGGGCAATTCTGTGTTTGGTGTGTGCGTGTGTGTGTGTGTGTGTGTGTGTGTGTGTGTGTGTGTGTGTGTGTGTGTGTGGTATCACCACTGTATGTATTCATCTGCATTAGAAAAGGATCAGCTGGTACAGATCAGGAGTAGTAATTCATAATGCCAGATCATCAGAACACAGAGTATGCTGTTCCTGATTGCTACACTAATTGTACTCTTTCACTGTCATCCAAAATAAAAGGCTTGAAATGAGTGTTCATGCTAATGTTAACAGTGTTAGCGATGATGATGATGATTACAGTGATGATGATAGTGATGATGATGGTGATGATGATAGTGATGGTGATGAAGATAGTGATGGTGATGATGATAGTGATGATGATGATGATGATGATGACACAGTAAGGTGTATTTGATCATGTACACATTCAAAGCTAAAGCTGAGTTGCAGCATACAGACTAAAAAAGAAAGAAAATAATTAGTAACCCCATCCATAATGATAACCATGACAACAACAACCCTGGTAACCATTACCAAATAGAGGACGTCTCAGTGGTCGAGCATGAGGCCCAGCGGGCGGAAGTGAGGAGGATCATCTAGCAGAGCAGGACATGTGGCCGGGGTCAGGGGTCAGCTAGCTTCAACTGCTGCTCCCCTGCACTGCAGCACACAGGAAGTCAGAACACACACATCACACACGCACACACACACACATTCACATTCACAGACACACACACACCACACGCCAAGAAACACTCACTGTCACTTCCCCGGCAACAAGACAACACTCCCCCAGCAACAGCCGTGTCCTCTGCACACTGATGACCCACAGCACTGGAACTCGTAAACACAGCCCACCCAGAGAGAGAGAGAGAGAGAGAGAGAGAGAGAGAGAGTGTGTATGTGTGTGTGCATGTGGTTCTGGGGTACAGTCTGCTGTTCTATGGCTAAGGGTCATCTCCTGTGGCTTGACCTCCATGACCTTGGACTGGAAAAACATGCATACATACACCGTAGGCTAGCAGTCACACACCACGTGGGTTGGGGATATGAGTGGTTGCCTGTATTTATACTGTATCCTGAAACTGATATCAAAACATATGTTGAAGAACATTTCTAAGAGTCGAAATTAAGATAACAAAACATAACATAACAGAGGATAGTACTTCATTCATCCCCCAATGAGGACATTTGATTCCACTGGTTTCTCCCAAAATCGGCAGGAAAACTAAACATACGTTGAAGACCGCAGTGTTCTATAAGTGTTGAAATACTACTGGTTTCTACCTGTTGCCAGAGGAAAAACAAAACAGTAAAGTATCTTAATTTCCCTTGCTGTAGCTGCAAGTCAAAGAGAAAGATTAAAGAAATACGTCAATAAACGTCAAAAACAACTGACTCATATTTGACCGTACTCATCTTGCAGGTGTGAGTTGACAACAACATTTAGAGCAACCAACGGAAAGTTTGTCCGTTGTCATGGGAAGTTTGTCCGTTGATCGTGTTAGTTATACTTCAGATGATATGCAAATAAGGCAGCTAGGCCAGGCAGGTATAGAGGGAAATTATTAGTGTGCCAGTAAACCTTACCCTCCTAGATACACTGTTTCCCAGTCCCAGTGATTCACCCCACATCACACCTGGGTTCAAATAGTCCTTGTTTTCTTTCAAATACTTTTAAGGCAGATTTCCTGGACACAGACTAGGTTGAAGATGAAAAAGGTTAAGACAAGAGGATTCAAACCATATTTGGTTTGATGTTACTCTGAACTATTTGAACATTATTTGAACCCAGCTCTTCAGGGTACAGACTGGACCATGGCAGTGGATCTAGAGTGGTGATCTCACAGCATGGTCGTGTGCCAGAGGCCTGATCCTATTTGAGCTATGAGATGATTCATTTACATACAGCTGACTGGGAGGCTCTAGAGAGGTTGTTTCCCATGCCCAGTGTTTGTGTTCTTTATAGGTCCCTGAGTTTTTTCATGACCATGCAGCATGCCCATGGAAAACTCTGGGTCCCACACAGCTAGCATGGTTCCCTTGGTGTTCTGGGAGCTTTTGTTTTAGGTTGCAGGAAGGTTCTGTGAACATTTCACTCAAGTTGTTCTGGGAATTTTAGTTCTAGGCTATACATAGCGCCCAGGGCCATTCTTGGTCATTTCACCTGGTCAGGAAAAACTCCAGTCCCCAGACTGTGTCCATTACTGCATTCACCAGCAATCTGAACATCTGAAGTGAAGACAACCGCCAGCCGTCGAGATTGAATCGCTGCATTTTGTGAATCCTCATACAAATCACAAATGTTCTTTTAGCTTATGAATATGTCCCTCAATGCCTCCTTTCAAACAAACCCAAACGCTCATCCAGAATTAGCTTGAAGAGGTCATAAAGGGACAGAGCATTGATTATTATCTGAGTTGAGTCTTAGATCTGAATGATGGCCTCAGCCAGCAGTGTTAAAGGAAAATAACAGTGCGATGACTGTTCTGTTCTGACACGCGGGCACGCACACACACACAGTTCCATTAACACACACACACACACACATTAACGACCACTACTCTCCTCTCCCAGTCTGGTGCAGAAAAAAAATCTGAATAAAGGTATATTATCCTCTGAAGAAGAAATCCTCTTATTTGCTCCATATGTGAACTTAGAGACATTAAATATTTGCTATGACGCGTATTCTGTATTTTGATTCCATTACCATGTTATGGCCATGTTATCAGTGACCGTATAGTATTTTTAGACATGTATGTTGTGCCTAAAGAGATTATATTATATTCTAATTGATGTGCATCCCAAATATTGCACCCTATCCCCTACATAGTGCACTACTTTTGCGTGTAGTGCACTATAAAGGGAATAGGGTGCCATTTGGGCCGCAGACTAATTGAGTGTGTGCTGCTGTAGGACCAGATGTGAGACACCTGTAGTGGGTTGTGAAGCCAGAGGAGGATCCAGAAGGAGACAGGACAGTTAGTCTGTATAGGCCAGACCACAGATGGGCTGGATGACACAGGCCTGCCATTGTGTAAATCTCTCACACACATAAAGCAGACGCACGCACGCACACACACGTTAATGGCGTAAACATGTTTGTGCTGTACACGTTCAGTTTGAACTGGGCTGGTCATTCTGTCACGCTTCTGTACCCTGTGGAGGAACTATTTACATGTTCATTTGCAAGGAAAATCTCCAGCCTTTTCTCTGTATGCCCTCCGCACACTAACATGCTGAAGGTTCAGCCAAACATGAATTTACACATTTAAAAATAAGTGTGATTTACAAAATATCCACTACTTTATGCAGCTTTCACTGATACAAAAGACAAAAAAATGTATCAGGACTATAGTGAAGTGATTCCAAATTGAAGACAGATAAATTGCTATTTCAGACAGATAAATTGGAAATCAAATTACAGTTTTTTCCAACTGCTTACACACGTTTTAAAACCGATGTCTCCTTTTTTCAAAACTCTACACACAATTCCCAAAACTGCACACACAAAATGCAAAATGCCTCACATCTCCTTCAAAATGTAACACTTCATTCAAAATGCCATAAACACATGTCAGAATGAAGCATTTGCATCAAATGGCAAACACTACTTTCATAATAGTGCATTTTTGGATATACCATGTAAACACTGTTGTTCTTAATCTAAAGCTCTTTGGTCTTTCATAGGCTTATATATACACACATTTCAATATAATGTTCTACAGTGAAAGTAATCTGCTGAGAGGGGTAACAAGTACACTGTAAACTCCAATGCAATGTAGAAACAGAAAATATTTATTAGGCCAAACATTACTGTTGTATACAGTAGCATACAACAAAACCATAAACATATGTAAACCAAAAGTATATTCTTTAGAATACAGTAAAGAACACAATTGTGTGTGGGGGGTACCGGGGGTGCAGTCCAGGAAATAGTAGGGGGGGCAGTCACCAGTGCTAAGCTACGCTTCATCTCTTCTCCGGGTTGGGTCTGGCCACAATACTTTGTCCACATCACAAGATATGTTTTCTCTTGCCAAACATCGAGGGAAGTATCTCCTAGCATGGCGTATCCAACCTTGGACAGAGGCAACCTCTATGTCCCCACATGCGTCCTCCATTGCCTGGAGAAGCGGCATGCGGGCATAGGGTTGGCAATCATACACTTTCCAGCGCCAGGCTGAGAAGAATTCCTCTATGGGATTTAGAAAAGGTGAATATGGGGGTAGGTACAAAACTACAAATTGTGGATGGGTGGCAAACCAGTTTTGGACCAGAACAGCCCGGTGGAAACTAACATTGTCCCATATAACCACAAATCTAGCAGGCTCCTGATCTGGATCAGGGACAAGCATTGTGTAAATTGCATCCAGAAAAGTGAGGATATGGCCGGTGTTGTACGGACCCAGTGTGGCATTGTGATGGAGGACCCCGTTTTGAGTAATGGCAGCACACATAGTTATATTACCCCCACGCTGTCCAGGGACATTGGTAATTGCCCTCTGTCCTATTACATTTATTCCGCGGTGCCTGATTTTGGTGAGGTTGAAGCCAACCTCATCCACATAAATAAATGTACATGGGCATCCATCTCCAATACTCTCTGTAACAGACAAAAGGATATACAGATGAGTAATTATGGTATGTCTGAAGTACTGGAAGTAGTGTTGCATACATACCTCTACAAAGTCATGTCGCAGATTCTTGACTCTGTCAGAGTTTCTCTCAAATGGTAAATTGTAAAGTTGTTTCATCGTCACTTGGTGCCGTTGGAGGATGCGTTGTATGGTCGACAGGCTTACAGCATTGATGTTGTTAAATATGGTGTCTTTATTCAAGATATGTTCTCTTATCTCTCAAATCCTAATTGCATTGTTGGCCAAAACCATATTTATAATTGCAGTCTCTTGTACATCTGTAAACAAGCGTCCTCGTCCTCCATGATGTCTTTGCCTTTCCACTCTGTACAGAATTCAAACACAGTATGTGTTCAGCATAAGAACGGTAAACAATGTACAAAAAAATGTAGTACAGCATGATAACCAACCTCATTCATTCAATGCAGTGCAGTAAATTGATGTCTTAGAGTTACAAATGTTTATGCAATACTATGCAGTCATACATATATTTTACAGTACATTACTGTAATGCTAAAATAGTCATTAGATAGTTGCATACCTGTTCTCATTTCTGAAGGTTTGAATTATGGACGCCACCGTAAATCGACTCAAGTTGGGCTGGACTCTCAGTCCAGCCTCTCTCATGGTCAAACTGTGGTTGATCAAATGATCAACAAGTGTTGCCCTAATCTCATCAGAGATGGCTCTCCTTCCTTCTCCTCCTCTTCCAACTCTTCATCTTTGAATTTGTCCTCGTTGTTGTCCCCTGCCTCTCCCTCCTACTCCTCTTGCTCTCTGTCCATTGTTGGCATCCATTGTTCAAAATAGGTAATCTGACCTTTGACCTATTTATAGGCCTATACAGTAAAGCAGTGATTGGTTAGTGATCAGTTAAGCAATTAGTGTTTGCACATGTGAGGAGTGTGTGTGTGACCTGGTGAATAAGTGTAGCATTTTGATTGGTTGTGTTTGAAAAAGGAAAGCAAGTCACTTCCTGTTAGATTTTTGTGTTTTAGGTAGAGAATTGTGTGTAGTGTTTTGAAAAAAGTGTTTTATGCAATTGACAACTGAGTCAAAGGCTGAGAAATAGCTTATGGTTTTGGAGATTTGGTGTGTAGTTTTGCACTTTGAGTGAGAGGTTTCAAAAATCGTGTGACATGAAAAGATTTTGTGTGTAAGCAGTTGGAAAAAACTGTAACAGAAATAGATGGATGTCTTTCCTCTCAACTACTACCAGATAGAGACACAAAATATAACTGGAAATACAACTTGTGTGCCAATACATGTGATAGATCTTACGAATTGATCTAAACACAATGTGATGGGAACTGCTAGGAAGAAGCCTTGCAGCTACTCTGGCGAACAGCATCCCAAGCCACCTCATCTATAACTCAATTTATATCAATACCCAGAAGCGAAGAAAAAGGAAGCAATTTTCTTTCCCCTAGCTGATTGATGGATATATTTTCAGCGAGACCCCATATAATCACATTGACCTCCTAGGACCTGCTGGAAATGTAAAATGTCAAGGGACATGCAAGCTGTGTTTTCAAAACAGGGATCGGGGCGGTAACAAATTGGAGAGTGGTGTTTTAGGGAGTGGGTTGGGAGCGAAGAAGAAAACGGTCCAGGGTGAAGTGGCTGCTGATCTGGGGTCAGTTTGGCATTTCCCCCACTAATGATTATGGTTAGGATTGGGGAGGGGAAGCTGATCCTAGATCTGTATCAAGGGGAGACTTCAGCCCATAGCAGGTAGCAGAATAAACTATTTAAGCAAAGAAGTGGAGTGGGGGGTCAAAGAAGAACAGAAAAGAAGACAAAAGAAATATGACGAATAAAGAACTCTGAACTCTGACAGAGAGAGGATGAATGATTAAAGGTTAATACAGAATGGAAGAGGAGGATAATGAATAAGGGTTAATACAGGATGGAAGAGGAGGATAATGAATAAGGGTTAATACAGAATGGAAGAGGAGGATAATGAATAAGGGTTAATACAGGATGGAAGAGGAGGATAATGAATAAGGGTTAATACAGAATGGAAGAGGAGGATAATGAATAATGGTTAATAAAGGATGGAAGAGGAGGATAATGAATAAGGGTTAATACAGAATGGAAGAGGAGGATAATGAATAAGGGTTAATACAGGATGGAAGAGGAGGATAATGAATAAGGGTTAATACAGAATGGAAGAGAAGGTGGTCAGGAGAAATCGTGTCATCGTGATTAAAATTGATTCTGATCCTGAATTCTTGGAAATACAGAGAGAAGGCGGATAATAGTTATGATAATCGCCTTCCTACAGTATGTCAAGGTCCTGTTTTAAAATGCAGATGACAGATTATATCCACCTCCTCTCCCCCGTCCATGAGTTCTCCTGTTTTATTTATTCCTTCATTCATTTTCGATGTTGGCGAGCTGGACACACAATGGTGTCATTCATGCCTCTGGTTCTGCCTCCCCAAGACCCTCCGGGCCACAGAGGGCCTCTCATCCACCCACACAAAGCTCAGCCCAGCACCCAGGGGAGGCCAGCCAGGCCAGGGATGCTGCCTGGGGGGGAGAGACATGAACAGTTTGTCTTGGGAAAGAACGCACCAGACTACCTATTAACAGACAGACATGAGACAGGCCTCGCTATAGGATGTCAACAGGCAGGGAGGGACAGCAATACAACGTTCCCAGAGATCCACATACTCCACAGACACAATCCCATGGATATGACCATCTGACATCAGTGTTTCTTGAACAGTTCTTGAACAGTCGTGAGTATGATGGAATCGATGCTCTGACCATTACTCATCCCTACATGATAACTTGAGTTGTAAAGAGACACTTTTGATGAACAGTAACATATCTGCTTTAATTGAACCAGTGTATCTAGTTGTAAACTATCCAACAGTACATAGCCAGATTGCACTTTTGATGAACAGTAACATATCTGCTTCAATTGAACCAGTGTATCTAGTTGTAAGCTATCCAACAGTACATAGCCAGATTGCAGTCTAAGTGTGAGAGCAGGTGCAGGAGTGTGGGAGTGTTAGCAGCAGCATTATCTCCCTATTGATATATGGACATGTATCAGACCAGAAATTAGCGCTTTCATCCAAATACTGTATATCAGAATAACGAAGAAGTTAAGTTAATACTGACAATAAACCCACTCCAATGTTAGGTGAAAGTGTTTGCCCTATTCGTGGAAGAATACCACTTTTGCTGGTTTCGAACTCCTTTTGGTCAACATTATTCAACAGATATGTCTTGAGATGAAGAAACAGGGTGTGGGTGGGGGGGGGGATGGGGAGGGGGAGGGAGCGAGTGAAGGAGCGAGGGGAGGTCATATGAGGAGGAGGGAGCGAGTGAAAGAGCGAGGGGGGGGTCATGTGAGGAGGAGGGAGCGAGTGAAGGAGCGAGGGGAGGTGATATGAGGAGGAGGGAGCGAATGAAGGAGCGGGGCGGCATATGAGGAGGAGGGAGCGAATGAAGGAGCGGGGGGGGGGTGAGGAGGAGGGAGCAAGTGAAGGAGCGAGGGGGGGGGGGGTCATATGAGGAAGAGGGAGCGAATGAAGGAGCGGGGGAGGCATATGAGGATGAGGGAGTGAGTGAGTGAAGGAGCGGGGGGGCCATATGAGGAGGAGGGGGCGAGCAGGGGTCAGGTTGGGCCTCTCTCTCTCCAGACCTCACTGCGTAGTCAGGCCTCCTAGCTCAGAAAGAACGCTTTATTTTTTGCCAGACCTTCACTAATGCAATATAACAAATTAGTATAATTATGCTCCATATTGGAGATTGAGGAGGCAATGTGGCCCGTGGGGCAGTTGGAGGCAGGGTAGGAAGCAGGCAGCGGAGATATTTGCTGACGGGAATAACTAATTCATCGGCTACT
The DNA here is from genome assembly GCF_964263955.1 of Coregonus lavaretus. NCBI lineage: Eukaryota > Metazoa > Chordata > Actinopteri > Salmoniformes > Salmonidae > Coregonus > Coregonus lavaretus. The sequence goes on from NW_028166764.1 coordinate 31,392, forward strand.
ATTTCTCAGAGGACATTCTTGTATCTATGACATTACGGCTAATCAAATAAGCCCACTGGAATGCCAGTTTTTCCTCTCAAAATGTGATTCTGCTGCTAATGTGAAAATTATCCACCACCAACCTCCACCCACCCACCCACCAACCTCCATGTTGGGCAGACGGCAAAAGAATTCGGCCCAGATCCGATTGAGTTGTCTGGCTGTGCCATCGTGCTGAATGATAATGCTAATTTAGCGCTATTGTCTTCACTGAACACAACAGGCTCCAGCTGTAGATACACTGAAACACATGGAGTGCACTGGGGAGGACAGATCCATCACCCAGTCCACACTGAGACAGATGTCCTCCATTTTGACACATTTATGGAGCAAATATGTTAAAAAGGAAAGGCACAAAACAAATCCATGTCAATAATATATTTCCACGCTTGACGTTTTGGCTTTGGAACATCTGAGAAAAACTAGAAGAAGCATAAAAGCACAAAAGGTTTTTTTTCCAAGCTCCAGACCACGACTATTCAGTTTTGACCGCAGTTTGCCTGAACATGTTTTCAGGGCTGTGATCCACTATTATATATGCAATGGTGACAGTAATGAAAGAGTTCTGTACTAGTGGGGTCAAAACGAGGTGCGGAGTGACTAAGATAAATAAAAACTGGCTGTGGACAAGAGAGCCATAATTCTATCGACAAATCAGCAAAACAACGAGAGGAAACCTACCAAGAGGATAACTTCTAGATGAATTTGAGCAACATGTAACAGTAACATGATGTAACAGTATCCATGTGAGTCACAGAAGGTGTGAATATATAAACTGGGTCATGTTCATTAGGGCACGCAACGGAATACTTTAAAAAACCTTTGCAATGGAATGAAAATGAAAATGAGATTTCTTAGTCCAGGTAGTCCCTTCTTGTTTCAGTACTTTTCTTTCCGTTTGGTGCCTAATGAACATGACCCAGTAAACTGGAATCCCCCCCACTTCTCCCCTTGTCTCAGAGCTTCGCTGGAGCACAGTGGAGCGCCTTCCTCCTCCTCCTCCTCTTCCTCACCTCGTCCGGACCCCACCCTGTGGAGAGCAGAGGGAGCGGTGGAGAGGAGCGGTGGGGGGTGGAAGAGGACCATTTGATCTCTAGCTCCTCCAGGGAGCACCAGGGCCTACTCATCATCTATATCCTGTTTGGGAAGGCTGACGTTTGAAACCCATCTGTTGCCGGGTCCCAGTGGTACCATCACATCAGAGAGATGGAGAGAGAGTTGGAGAAATGGAGGGGGAGGGAGGAATAGAGAGAAAGAGAGAGATAGAATCACTCAGGACACCACCAATGCTTTCTAATACTCTCTATGACTAATAACAGGCAGACAAGTATTTTAAAATCGAAACGGTGACTGTTTAAATGCCCTTTTCGTGAACATGTACAAGTGCAGCCAAAGAGAAATTGGACATATGAACACATGCTTAAGCTCTCTAACACCTACAACACGTGTATGTCTGCCCACACACAGTCTGATAGCATGTTAATGTTGTAGAGGAGCATCTGGTCCGAATCCAGAGTTAATATTTTTTTTTGACTAAAAGCATGCCAGGAGTCACTTTATAAATCGAAACAACAATTGTATAGCATCTATAAGATGACAGGCAAGTATGAGGAAGTTTTAAGTGAAGGAAAGATTATTGCTGCAAATTCAATTATTGCAATAATGTACTAAATTCCTTTTATTGCTAACAGTGGAGGCTGCTGAGGAGAGAACTGCTCATAATAATGGCCGGAATGGAGCAAATGGAATGGCATCGAACACCTGGAAACCATGTGTTTTATGTATTTGATACGACTCCACTGATTCCGGCCCAGAATTACCACGAGCCCGTTCTCCCCAATTAAGGTACCACCAAACTCCTGTGATTGATAATAAATCATGTTTCTTTTGGCAGAGACAGATGTTTCAAAACCAAAATAAAACAACTAACAGCAATGACGCAAAATAAAACTCCTAAAAACCTAAATCTGTTTGACCGTTTTTATTTTTAGCACAAACCAGATTAGGCGTAAATTGAGGGGGGCGCGTTTGCCCGCCGTTGTGGCTGCAATGCGCGACGTCAATATTCTGCCATCTGTTAGTCAGAGCTAGAGGAATGTGAGATCAGTATGTTAGGCTGGTAGGCTGGATTCTGTTTATAGGTGGTAAAGTGGTGACCATGTCCTTCTCCCAGCTACCAAGGCTGGTAAAAACCATTACAAATCACACCATCTATGAGGAGGGATAAAAAGGTGAAAAGGTCTCTAATGGCCTGATGGAATGTCCTACTCTAAATTATAGAAACAATGGGTGGTCGCCTGCACTCTTCCATAGTCTTTAACACCAAATAGTTTTGGACACAGGTGCGTAGGTTTCAAAAAGTAGGATCATGGAAAGGATAGGACTGACGAAAATGTGGAAAAATCCAAAACAGAGGCTCACATGAAAAAAATAGAAATGGTTTATTACGTCATGATATCCAAAAAGTGCAGGGTGCAATAAAGTGCATAAATAAAACATAGAAAATTCACATCCTGAACTTTTTGTGTGTTGGTATGTATCCTCTCCATTATTATACTCTACAGTGTACCACCAATGAACCTTTTCACTGATGACATCTAAAGGAACATATTGTACATGTTAAGCTTTTCTCGTTCACCTAAATTTGAATGTGGAATCTTCAGGGAATGCATGACTATGTGACATACATTCAGTAAAGATGCCATATTGAATTTGGGATGAACATGTAAGAAAAGCTTTACAATTGAAGCACTACAGAATTTTATAACATATCCGTACAAGTGTTAGTGCATCAACCAGGGGTATTTCCTATGGTACTCAATTATCAAAAGTATTGGCCAAACTTAGAAAAAGTTGCCATAATCACAGATAATACACTCAACCACAAGTCCAGTATTGGCCCTCCAAGGTATAAGTCTTTCCTTTACAGAAAATGAAACCTAAAGACAGAATCAATCAATATAAAACGATTTACCTCACTTTCTGCCTAACATTGTGAAATGGGGTAGAGCAGGGACAGATTTATGCCATTCTCTTGTAATAAAACGTTTTAGCCAAAAAGAGTAGGAGATTTTCAAGGCCGATTTTCTGGACCGTTCGTCAGTCGTAGAGTGGTGTGTGTGTGTGTGTGTGTGTGTGTGTTTGTGTGTGCAAAGGGAGGGTCCCTAAGGAAGTAATTAGCGCTGTGTTAGACGAGTGGCTAATAAAACACACTACTGGGCTACATGTTATCTACCCTGAGCCTGGAGACTGGAGAGGCCAGGGAACCTGTAGTATTGAAAATATGAGAATGAGGAGGTGAGGTGTGTGTGTGTGTGTGTGTGTGTGTGTGCGTGTGTGCGTTTGTGTGCATGTGTGTGTGCATGTAGTGTGTGTGTGTGTGTAAGGGTGGGAGGTTGGGGTAGTGTGAGGCCAAACAGGGTCAGGGCGAAGCAGACACAGTAGCAGCAGCGGAACCAGAGGCAGCACGCTAAAGGTGTCCACTTCACTAAGGCCTCAGCACTGTTCCATCTCAACTTTGACCTCTTGCTTACTCTAAGCCTCCAACTTCTTCCAGACTTAATCAGATGTGATCTGAGCTCATAGAACACAGACACCTTCACAAAGAAAAAACACCCACACTATAGAATGACCAATAACTGGACAAACATAGGTCACAAAGTCAAGGTTTCAAAGGAAACATAGGGTTGACATCCATTGCTTCCTGTATATGCAAAAAGCCTAAGAAAACGATAGGGTCTTATTAGTATATGTAAAAAAAATTGAGATTTAAAACCGTTGTAGTTATATGTCACCTAAGCTGATATATCAACATGTTTCTGAAATGTCTGCTTAAAAAGCCTTCTGCTCACTCTGCTTATTCATTAACCAAGTTTCACAAAACCGAATTACCTCGTTCACTTCCATCTCAGACACCAAAGGTAAAGATTAGGGAGATTCCAGTACACACAAGGTACTGAAAAGGTTGGGAACTCTGTGCGCCAACCAAGGAGCCCACACCCCAGTCCCTTGCCCCAACCAGGGAGCCCACTCCGCCCTCTCCCTGATCTTTGAAAAAAATGGCTCCAGCACTGCAGCCACAGAGGATCAGAGAAACCACCTCCTCTTGCGGTGAGGAGAGAAACCACCTCCTCTTGCGGTGAGGAGAGAAACCACCTCCTCTTGCGGTGAGGAGAGAAACCACCTCCTCTTGCGGTGAGGAGAGAGCAGCGTTAGATTAGGTTTAAACCCAGCGTACAGCTCTGCCAAAGACCAGCCATGCAGACACAACAAACCCATGCTGTTTAGGGAACAAAGTCCAGGGTACACCACTTCAAACCCCACTAAGATAGAGGGGGGGGGGGGGGGGGTAGAGAATAGAGAGAGGGGGGAGAAGGGCGTGGAGGGGGAAGAGAGAGCGAATGAGAGAGAGAGGAGAGAGAGAGCTAGCGGAGAAAAGGAGATGGGATGGATAAATGAAGAGAGAGAGATAGAGGAGGGCGAGAGAGGGGGTAGAAAGAGAATGTGACAGAATTGAGAGAGAGAGAGAGAGAGAGAGAGAGAGAGAGAGAGAGAGAGAGAGAGAGAGAGAGAGAGAGAGAGAGAGAGAGAGAGAGAGAGAGAGAGAGAGAGAGAGAGATAAGTGGAAGCATATTGACAAGCTGCAAACAGGAGGCACTTCTGTATATTTCACTTCCCAATTCAGCCCCATGCACAGCAATAATCTGTTGAAAGGGTTGGTCTCCCCACACATTGTCTGATTATGCCTATAGGATTGGAACCCTCCATACAATGGCCTAGTGCATGGTTACATTTCCCCAAAATGGCAAGCTTTGCAGGCCAGTTTCCCAGACCCAGAATGTCCTTCATTAAAAAGCACTTTCACTTCTTAAAGGATTTTCCATTGATCATGATTTTAAATCCAGGACTATGAATCATCTGAGTCCAGGAAACTGGCCCTAAGAGTTCGCCTGAGGGTGTTAAGCTGTGAGCATTGTAAGCAAGAACCTGGCTTGTAAGCTTTTCTGGCTCTTACGCAGGTCAATAACTTGCATTGCTAATGAAACTACTGTATGTCATGAAAACATAAAAAACATCCTGATAGATGGTTTCCCTATAGCTCATTTAACACATACTTTAAACTCATTATCGGCAAACCATCATGTTCCCAATTAAAACAGTTACATTTTACATTTTACTAGAGAGAGAAAAAAAACGCTCACAGTTAACAAGACTGTGAAATCTGTGACAGGAGTCGAAGGCCCAACCTGGACGCGAATTGCTATCACATTGACTGCTTCCCAAATGGCATTCTATTTCCTACATAGTGCACTACTTTCGACCAGAGCCCTGCCCTGGTCAAAAGTAGGGCACTATATCGGGAATAGGGTGCCATTTCGGATGCAGCCGTTGAGTCACGGGGAGTTAATTTGAGGCCTGATTTGATTTCAAAGCGTAAAAATGGGCCAGACACTGGCGTTGTGTATCCAGCCCTATTACAGAGTTGGCTTTTTAGTTTACCTTGAGACGGCTTGAGTGGCTAAAGTAGCTATTGATGCCATACTAACCTGATTTATACGTCTTTCAAAGCTCCCTTTAGGCCACTTAGGAAGAAACGACGTAGAGAGAATGAAGAGCCGTTTTTGAAGGACTGCATCTAAACATGTAAGGGCTTGACATTTAGAGGAATGCCATAGTGGTCACAACCTAAAAGGGAAGGAGAAAACCCTAACCAACATGATGGGTTTAGATGTGCTTGCCAAATCTAATTAACACTACCAGGCACACAAACACAAAGGATACCTTGGTTCGACTAGACAAAATCCTACAACAGATCCTAATATATACTTGCAGGCTTGCATTCAGAAACTTTAATTCATCTTTCTTTTTGTTCGTTTTTCCCCTTCTAAATTAAGGGGGGGAAAACAAATTAAACTAAACTTGAATTTAAAACAAATAAGGAAAGTCAAGACAGAGAAAATAAGGTTTTGCAACATCTTAGGCCCATTTTCAGCTCTTCCCTTTTATGATATCCCCCACTAAGGGGCCTCAACAACAAGCTTACAGTGGTGAACCACAGACAGATCCTCAGATCCCCTCCAAGCCTCAAATCTGCCATTATAAAATGAACACAGCGCTGCTTTTAAACCCAGAATAGGTTATCCAAAGTCTCTGGCCTTCACCAAGCTGGGCTTAAACGGCCAACATGACGCACAGAAATAAAGCGAAGAACCTGGACGAAGAACCTGGCTGTCAGTTTAAGCCCTTATGTCCTTGTTTGAGAGAGTGTATAGTTAAAGGGACAATACACTCCCAAATCTATATTTGTCAGATGTTTTCAGATCTCAAAAGTGGTCTTTTATGTTTCCAGCCCATTGGTTGTGTAGACACAGCTGCATACCTCAACCTCAAATGAATTCAGTAGATAAGCACTACAAACAAAGTGGAGAACCTAACAGTCACCTAAAGCCTTATGTCCTCGTTTGACACGGTGGACAGTTAAATTGCTGCTGATCTCCCAGCTGATGTCTCTCTGGTGTGTGTGTGTGTGTGTGTGTGTGTGTGTTGCAGTAGTTGTTGAGGGAATAACACACCCGCGTGCTATCAGTGAGACACACCACAACCACACCAGAGGTGTGTCCACCTCAGCAGCTCGGCGGACCAGATTTTCACACGCTGTGTGGTCCTAAGCCTCAGGAGGAGTGGAGGAGCTAGATAGAACCTCACCCTTCGTCAACAGAACAAGAAGAGTAGGCTATGTTTCGTGGAATCTCGATGGAAAGCTCTCTGTGTTCTTTCCCAGTGTATGACTCACATTCCGACTCTCCTAAAGCCCTGGAGCTGTAGCAGAGAAAGGCTCCTCCGCTCCGACACTAGCTCAAGGCCTGAGGGAAGTCACCAGCCAATGGCAGAGCTGGTTAGTGCTTCCACAAAGCAAAGACAGGGGTTTCTTGACAAAAGAAGCAATGAGTCAGCTGAAATGAGAGAGTACAGCACACCACCTCCTCAAGCAAGTCTGATGATGATGCAACAAAGTGAAATAGAAGCTTCAGAGAGTACTGATCTGAGTTCAGATGGAACTAGAGAGCTAGACATCTTTAAATCTACTGAAAAAATTAGAAGTGTCTTTGAGGAAATGGAAGAGACCAGAGGAGGGGAGGGGAGAGGGGAGGGGGAGAGGAGGGGGTTAATACACATCCTCTATCTTAATTGAAATGATTTGGGACGGGTTTCTGACTGCCAACCCTCCCTCCCTCCCCCCTTCATCCTCCTCTTGGACCGAGCGTCTCCCCTCTCCCGCATCACTGCACACCCTGGCCCTCGCACATGGCCCGCTCTCCGTCCAGCTTAGAGCGATTAGCCAGGCCTTCCTCTACTGACAGGTGCATGGTCACGCTCAGACATGACTGGCAGACCCCCATCTAACCCTGCAGCAGCAGGAGAGGACAGACACCCGCTCCCTTTGATCTGTCAGCCCATCTCCCTCCACAAGACAGACAGACAGACGGACGGAAGGGAGGGCTTGCGAGGGGCAGACAGGCCGGCACACAGGGACGCAGGCAGACAGACAGGCAGGCACACAGGGATGCAGGCAGACAGACAGGTAGGCACACAGGGACGCAGGCAGACAGACAGGCAGGCACACAGGGACGCAGGCAGACAGACAGGCAGGCACACAGGGACGCAGGCAGACAGACAGGCAGGCACACAGGGACGCAGGCAGACAGACAGGCAGGCACACAGGGACGCAGGCAGACAGACAGGCAGGCACACGGGGACGCAGGCAGACAGACAGGCAGGCACACAGGGACGCAGGCAGACAGACAGGCAGGCAAGTAGGCATGCAGGAAGGTACACAGGCAAGCAGGCAGAAAGGCAGAAAGACAGACAGACAGAGACAGACAGAGACAGACAGCATTAGAACCCTCATATCACTGAGCACATGGCTAGGTGTGACAGAGCACAGATAAAACTGTCCGCTTAACTCCAAGTGATGTTTTTCCATATCGGTATTGATATTGAAATCCAAGACGTCTTTCATGGTTTATAGTCTATGGGCTAAGCGCAAGCAAGTGGCATTTTCTCGAGAAGAATTGCATATGGCCAACATAAATGACCAACTTGAAAGTTAATACATTAGAATAAAGCAAATATTAAACAGAACACATAAAGTATCTGTGTTCTGTGAGTACTAACAGTCCCACTAAATATTTTTTTTATTTTTTTTATGCGTTGTAATTACTTTGAGTCTCAGGGAATCAACTTTGGTTTTTACAGTTGTAAGCACTTAAGGAAAATTATATTCTTGGCACCTGAATTTAAATACAGCACAGCGCTGCTTTTTCCCAGGTCCACACCATGCAGCCTAATGGGAAAAACACCAGCCAGGACTGTGGCAACCTCAGTATTTGGCAAGCAACCCGACGCAGCCAACCAATGCACCGGCCCTAGAAACCATAAAAAAGCCAGACAAGAAGTCTGACTTGGCTTTTATATTTGCATTTTAGATGTATATCATGTTTTTTATTTTGGGGGAGGTGGGTGTAAAAGAGACGTTTAATGTTTAAGGCCTTAAACCAAAGAGAACAAATATATGAGTGATTGCCACCAGCCCGAGGTGACTCTGTTGGGGGCGCCAATTGATGACTTCAGGGAGAGAACAGAAAGCAGTGATACTGTCCAATGCTGGAGTGTGTGGTGGGCACTGGGCATAGGGCACTGGGCACTGGGCAGGATAGAATAGCTTGGCAATGCTTCCACAATGCAGTGGCTGCTCTACAATAAGACCTTACCCACTAGTTTCATATGTTGACAGACAAGATATTGATTCTTGGTCAGTTGCTGGAGTATGGTGTCCACATCCATGGAAGTTGGAGTTGGTGTCAGAGTCATTTGGTACTAGGGCTCCTGCGGTGACTGTATTATCGCCACACCCCAAAGGGGGCCCACGTGGGTAACTGGGGAGCCCCGCCTTGATTCGGTAACTGACTAATACAAATAAAAATAAAAATCTGCATAATAAATAAATGTGACTGGTCAATTGTGTGAGTCAGGGACTGGGCCCAAGAGGCAAACAAAAAAAGACTTCCGAATTATTATAATAATAATTTGTTATCCAACCACAGGAGCCCGCTCTCAATGTTCAAAATACATCAGAGAGCATAATTTAGCCACAGAGGATCAATAGTTTCAAAAAAATAACAGTGGATAACATTTTATCACAAGAACATTCAGGTAACTCCCAAAATATAGGAAACACTAACATAAAGTGTCTTAAAAGGGTGTTGGGCCACCACGAGCTGCCAGAACAGCTTCAATGCGCCTTGGAATAGATTCTACAAGTGGACCTAAACCATGCCAGGAAAATGCTCCCCACACACCATAACATAAACTTTGTATCCCTCATTTACTCAAGTGTTTCCATTATTTTGGCAGTTACCTGTTGCCTACTGTCACGCCCTGACTCTGGGGACTCGTATATGTTGAGTCAGGGTGTGTATGTTCTATGTTGAGTATTTCTATGTTGGTGTTCTATTATGTGTAGATCTATGTTGGCCGGTGTGGTTCCCAATCAGAGGCAGCTGTAGCTCGTTGTCTCTGATTGGGGACCATACTTAGGCAGCCTATTGGCACTAGTGGGTTGTGGGATCTTGTTCCGTGTAAGGTATGTTGTTTGTGTCTACCTTGGACTTCACGTTTCGTTTAGTTTGTTGTTTTGTCGTTGTGTTTATTCGTTAAAATAAACATGTATGCATATCACGCTGCGCCTTGGTCTGACCCGTCAATGAACGTACGTGACAGAAGATCCCACCAAACGAGGACCAAGCAGCGTGTCCAGGAGCAGACAGCCTGGACATGGGTGGAGATTCAGGCCGGGATGGATTGGCGTCCATGGGAGGAGACAGTGGAGGCGCGGTATAGAGAGGAGCAGCGGCAACGCAGAAGGCGCCGGCCGGACAAGAAGCCCGAGAGACAGCCCCAAGAAAAAATGTTGGGGGGGCTAAAAGGGTGGTTGGCGGAGCCTAGTGTTACAGCAGAGCCAACTCCCCGTACTCACACGAGGAGGCGTGTGACTGGGCAGGCTCCGTGTTATGCGGAGCTACGTACTGTGTCGCCAGGGTGCCGGCACAGCCCTGTACGTCATGTGCTAGCACCACGCACGTGCCGTGCGAAAGTGGGTAGCCAGCCAGGACGGGTTGTGCCAGCCCTCCGCTCCAGACCTCCAGTCCGCCTTCGTCGCCAGCCCGGTCCGGCCTGTTCCTGTCCCTCGCACCAAGCCAGTGGTGCGCGGCGCCAGCCGGCCCGGCCTGTTCCTGCCCCTCGCACCAAGCCAGTGGTGCCGGCTCAACGCTCCTGGTCTCAACGCTCCTGGTCTCCAGTACGCGTGCACAGCCCAGTGCGTCCTGTGCCAGCGCCCCGCACGTGTAGTGCGAAAGTGGGTAGCCAGCCAGTACGGGTTGTGCCAGCCCTCCGCTCCAGACCTCCAGTCCGCCTTCGTCGCCAGCCCGGTCCGGCCTGTTCCTGTCCCTTGCACCAAGCCAGTGGTGCGCGGCGCCAGCCCGGCCCGGCATGTTCCTGCCTCTCGCACCAAGCCAGTGGTGCGCGTCGCCAGCCCGGCCTGTTCCTGGCCCTCGCACCAAGCCAGTGGTGCGCGTCGCCAGCCCGGCCCGGCCTGTTCCTGACCCTCGCACCAAGCCAGTGGTGCGCGTCGCCAGCCCGGCCCGGCCTGTTCCTGCCCCTCGCACCAAGCCAGTGGTGCGCGTCACCAGCCCGGTCCGGCCTGTTCCTGCCCCTCGCACCAAGCCAGGGGTGCGCGTCGCCAGCCCGGCACGGCCTGTTCCTGCCCCTCGCACCAAGCCAGTGGTGCGCGTCGCCAGCCCGGTCCGGCCTGTTCCTGTCCCTCGCACCAAGCCAGTGGTGCGCGTCGCCAGCCCGGCCCGGCCTGTTCCTGCTTCTCGCACCAAGCCAGTGGTGCGTGTCGCCAGTCCGGTTCGGCCCGTGCCTGCTCCTCGCACCAGACCAGTGGTGAGTGTGTCCAGTCCGGCACGGCCCATGCCCGTTCCACCGGTGCCTGGTCCGGCACCAGTCAGCAGCTCCAGTCCGGAGCCAGAGTAGTCCGCTCCACCAGTGCCTGATCCTACAGTCGGGAAGGCCGCAATTTGGGCAACGCCAAATATACAGCTTGTTGCGTTGTGGCCATATACATAATCCATAGAAGCGTTTTGTAACCTATTACCCTGGCAATTTGAGTGTTAAACTCCTAGGTACACTAGCAATGGCTGCCAGTACTGACTTGAATGGGAACTGCCATCTATGGATTATATTTCTATACTTGGTTGCAGCTCTCTGTTTGCCTTTTGCAAATTTCAATCGCGGGAAAAACAGACAGTTTGGAAAGCAAATGCCTACCGCTGAAAAGAGAAGACTAATCTGTCTGTAGAACCAATATAAAAAAAGAATCTCAACAACTCCCAAAACAGCAGCACTGTTTTTCAAAGTAGCTCATCTTGAGATAGGCTATTGTATTAGCCTATGGCTTCATCTTCATCATTAGGTGAGTCAGTGTGCCACTGGAAATTGTATTTAGTAGCCTACTGTAGCCTATAAAAAACCCTATGATTTCTTAATCCGGCCCTGGTTGTGGACAATTCTTCAAAGCCTAACACAAGGAAAAGGACAGTGCTTTCTAAGGTGATGATTAATTTAAAACACCCATATGCATATTAGAGCTTATGCATATATATATATATATATATATATAGGCCTATACTGTATATTAGTCTAAGCAAAAAAATAAAAAAACAGAATTAAAATATTGATTGTGCCGTTATACAATACATAGTCTAGCACATATTACACATGGCAGAAAAACATTTTTTTTTTATACTGATTTAAGAAATCTTTGGTACATAATTGGTCTAGCCTAAATTAAACAAATTCAGAGTTAGCCTTCAATTATAGTGAATTTGTATTTGATTTTGAATAGCCGAATAATAGAGATAAAAAATATATATATTTTCATATTTAATACACTGACATGAATATCTCACCACCGTGCATTTCCATCTCCTCCCCTCTTCTTTGTTCCTTTCTCCAGCGCACAGAGAGAGGGGCTGTATGTAAATTGTAAAGTATTTTGCCTGTAATGTATTTTTCGTTATATATGTCGGACCACAGTAAGACTAGCTGTTGCCATGGGGATCCTAATAAATCAAACCAAAATCAAATCAACAGTTTAATGAAATATGTTTTGTTGTGAAAACATGTTAATATCATGTTCCCGAACAGATTTCACTTGGTTTCCCAAATTAAGCACTGGATAGCTGCAAGAACAGGGTTGGAGAGCCCATGGCATACAGAGTTTGGTCAGAATATCACCTGTCATGCAACAAAATAACCAGAGCAGCCTACCCAACATAAGTGAAAAACGTACAGGCGGGAAAGTGGCCTCCATTCGCTATTGAAGTGCATACAGATGACATGTCTTTTTTTTCTTGCCCCTGCTCCTGCCCATTTGATAATGGGTCCTTCTAAATCGAAACTAATTGTACATATTAGTAAAGACAAGATTACATTGAGAATAGTCTGATGGGTGAAAATATGATCACTTGATGAGAGAACAGCTTGTGCAGCCTGAGGCGAAGAAGCTTTTTTTGCGACTTTCTCAAATCATCAGTAGCCTGTAGTTGCATAATGCAGCCCATATATGTTCTGATTTCTAAGGCTTATATCATCCACAACTAAAGGTGCCAAATAACTCTAAATGTAGTGTATAGATTTGATCACTTTTACGCTCACTTCATATGCGCACTCTCACTCCGGAATGGGAAAAATATCCTTTCTATTTTATTCAGCTAAGTTTAATTATATTTTTCTTACTATAAAATCATAGAATATAAAATAATGGCATGGGACTTATGAGCATATCTTGTCTAATAAATGAACAAGCCTACAGCCTATGGCATGGAGCATAGCCAGATAACATACAGTAGGCCAACTCATATTCTGTTCTACTGAAATACATTTTCATCAACATGTTTCTTTAGACCTGCCTAAAATAATGGATTTATTGTGATGGTGTATATTCAATTGATTTATTAAACTTTTTTAAATGTAGATGTTCCAAAGGCCCGCATCAGCGGCTTGTATGTGGCCTGTATGCGTGGAAGCCTGGAGATGCTAAACGTGTTTATGTTAATTAACAGTATTTTTCCATGAGACCGGCAGTTTTTTGCATGACAATAACCGGCTGACAAACCCACCACAGCCCTATTTGGTATTGGAGGTTTACTATTTAACTTAACACCTCAAGAACTAGGTTTACATAACATAATGGTATACTCAGCCAAGCATGGTACCTCATACAGTTCCTGTGTACACAGAGAACACACTGTCTTAGTTAAAACATAGCCAAAGCTAAATATCCTAGCAAAGTCAAATATATTATTATTATATTATCCCACTTCTGCGCCACACAAAACTCCCACATTTGCTAAGCTACGTTACATTAGTACCACCCAAAGTCATCCCCTAATTATCGAAACCAACACCCATGACTAACTGCTAAGTTTTGAACCTGAAATGAGACTCGATATGCAAATATTCCCTTTTGCATGTTATTTTGCATTCAAAATATCCTGGTTTGCTGTGACTGCTATCTAGCTCGAGGACGCTAGCTGCACGGTCCGCAGGTGAGAAAAGAGAGAGTTGGGTTTAAGCTTTGAATAACCAAATGACACCTGATCACCTGAGCTCATCTCGCAGCATGGCCGGACATTTGTCAATGCAAAGTGGGGTTGCTAGGGCAATCCTTATCGCTACACATGTGGTATGCCGCTAGAGAATAGGGAAATGAACTGGGCTCAGCTGGCATGACAGTTATTTCACCGTGGAGTGGGCCTCTGCTTCCTTTTACTCTTGATTCTAGAAATACAGGGTATTTATGTTTGATAAGTGGCACACACACACTAAGCATATAGATACACCAACATCAATCCACACAGGAAGGAGAAACACTTAGATGCAGTACTGTGCAAACTTAAACAGGTCACAGGCATGAAGACACATACATACAAAGCAGATGATGCTAGTGCTGTTGATGTAAAACGCGTGCACACACCAAAAAGGAATGCCATCGTGTTGGTTCCGTTGCTAAAACACAAAAACCTCCCCCCCCCCCCCTTCCCCAGTTGTGGCCCAACGGACGAAACCCAAACCAGAGCAGAGAGCTCTCTCAACTCCTCAACCTCTCAACACATCCTCAGCACTGGCCTTTGAAAACAAACCACGCCGGCCAGCCCCCCGCCTCTCCCCGTCTCCTCTGAGCCCTAATATGTGAGCACACATGCCCCACACTCCCCTGGGAGAGACTCCCCGACGCTCCGCTCTGCTCTGGTTCCGGGAAGCAGATGTGAGAATATAAAGATGGTGGAGTGTGAGGCTTCACTGAGCTACACACAGACAGTCAGTGGTTGATGTTAGGAGACATACAGGAGTAGATAGGGTGTGGGGGTTTCCCTGGCTCAGTCATGAGGTCATGAACAACTCCTTTTATTTTATTTTTTATTTAAGCTTTATTTAACCAGGTAAGCCAGTTGAGAACAAGTTCTCATTTACAACTGCGACCTGGCCAAGATAAAGCAAAGCAGTGCGATAAAAACAACACAGAGTTACATATGGGGTAAACAAAACGTACAGTCAAAATACAACAGAAAATATATATACAGATATACAGTGTGTGCGAATGTAGCAAGTAATGGAGGTAAGGCAATAAATAGGCCATAGTGCAAAATAATTACAATTAGTATTAACATTGGAGTGATAGATGTGCAAAAGATGATGTGCAAATAGAGATACTGGGGTGCAAATGAGCAAAATAAATAACAATATGGGGATGAGGTAGTAGGGTGGGCTAACACTGCACCTGTATACAGGTGCAGTGATCGGTAAGGTGCTCTGACAACTGATGCTTAAAGTTAGTGAGGGAGATAAGAGTCTCCAGCTTCAGAGATTTTTGCAGTTCGTTCCAGTCATTGGCAGC
This sequence comes from Coregonus lavaretus, assembly GCF_964263955.1. Classification (NCBI taxonomy): domain Eukaryota; kingdom Metazoa; phylum Chordata; class Actinopteri; order Salmoniformes; family Salmonidae; genus Coregonus; species Coregonus lavaretus. The sequence goes on from NW_028166764.1 coordinate 46,450, forward strand.
AGAGAACTGGAAGGAATGGCAGCCAAAGGAGGTGTTGGCTTTGGGGATGACCAGTGAGATATACCTGCTGGAGCGCATACTACGGGTGGGTGTTGCTATGGTGACCAATGAGCTAAGATAAGGCGGGGATTTGCCTAGCAGTGATTTATAGATGGCCTGGAGCCAGTGGGTTTGGCAACGAATATGTAGTGAGGACCAGCCAACAAGAGTGTACAGGTCACAGTGGTGGGTAGTATATGGGGCTTTGGTGACAAAACGGATGGCACTGTGATAGACTACATCCAATTTGCTGAGTAGAGTGTTGGAGGCTATTTTGTAAATGACATCGCCGAAGTCAAGGATCGGTAGGATAGTCAGTTTTACGAGGGCATGTTTGGCAGCATGAGTGAAGGAGGCTTTGTTGCGAAATAGGAAGCCGATTCTACATTTCACTTTGGATTGGAGATGCTTAATGTGAGTCTGGAAGGAGAGTTTACAGTCTAACCAGACACCTAGGTATTTGTAGTTGTCCACATACTCTAGGTCAGACCCATCGAGAGTAGTGATTCTAGTCGGGTGGGCGGGTGCCAGCAGCGTTCGATTGAAGAGCATGTATTAAGTTTTACTAGTGTTTAAGAACAGTTGGAGGCTACGGAAGGAGTGTTGTATGGCTGTCACGTTCGTTCATAGACGGGTCAGACCAAGGCGCAGCGTGATATGCATACATGTTTATTTTAAACTTAATAAACAATGACAAAACAATAAACCAACGAAACGTGACGTCCAAAGGTAACACACAATAAACCTCACACGGAACAAGATCCCACCACACCTAATTGCCAATAGGCTGCCTAAGTATGCTCCCCAATCAGAGACAACGAGCGACAGCTGCCTCTGATTGGGAAACACACCCGGCCAAACATAGAACTACAAAACCTAGATCACAAACATAGAAAATACAACATAGAAAATCACACCCTGACTCAACAAATAAGAGTCCCCAGAGTCAGGGCGTGACAGTACCCCCCCCCCCCCAAAGGTGCGGACTCCGACCGCACAACCTTTACTTAACAGGGTAGGGGCCGGGTGGGCATTCCGCCTCGGAGGCGGATCCGGCTCCGGGCGTGACAACCACGTATTCTCCGCCTCCTTGTTGCGCCCCTGGTCTGGTCTGGACCTCGGCGCGCTGCTTCCCCTCTCCTTCCTCCCACTATACTCCAAGCCCTGTCTGGACCCTGGTGTGGGAGACCCCGAACCTGGAGAGGGGCTGACGTCTGGGTCTGGACTGGAGCCGCTGACCGGAGCTGGACCGGGCACCGGTGGAGCGGACTGCTCAGGCTCCGGACTGGAGGCGCTGACCGGAGCTGGACTAGGCACCGGTGGAGCGGACTGCTCTGGCTCCGGAGTGGAGCCGCTGACCGGAGCTGGACTAGACCCCGGTGGAGTGGACTGCTCTGGCTCCGGAGTGGAGCAGCTGACCGGAGCTGGATCAGGCACCGGTGGAGCGGACTGCTCTGGCTCCGGACTGGAGCAGCTGACCGGAGCTGGATCAGGCACCGGTGGAGCGGACTGCTCTGGCTCCAGACTAGAGCAACTGACCGGAGCTGGATCAGGCACCGGTGGAGCGGACTGCTCTGGCTCCGGACTGGAGCTGCTGACTGGTGCCGGACCAGGCACTGGTGGAACGGGCACGGGCCGTGCCGGACTGGACACACTCACCACTGGTCTGGTGCGAGGAGCAGGCACGGGCCGAACCGGACTAGGAACATGCACCACTGTCTTGGTGCGAGGAGCAGGAACGGGCCGAACCGGACTAGGAACATGCACCACTGGCTTGGTGCGAGGAGCAGGAATGGGCCGGCCGGACTGGCGACACGCACCACTGGCTTGGCGCGAGGAGCGGGAACAGGCCGGGCCGGACTGGCGACGCGCCCCACTGGCTTGGTGCGAGGAGCAGGAACAGGCCGGGCCGGCCTGGCGACGCGCACCACTGGCTTGGTGCGAGGAGCAGGAACAGGCTGGGCCGGGCTGGCGACGCGCACCACTGCCTTGGTGCGAGGAGCAGGAACAGGCCGGGCCGGGCTGGCGACGCGCACCACTGGCTTGGTGCGAGGAGCAGGAACAGGCCGGGCCGGGCTGGCGACGCGCACCTCTGGCTTGGTGCGAGGAGCAGGAACAGTCCGGGCCGGGCTGGCGACGCGCATCTCTGGCTTGGTGCGAGGAGCAGGAACAGTCCGGGCCGGACTGGCGACGCGCACCACTGGCTTGGTGCGAGGAGCAGGAACAGGCAGGGCCGGGCTGGCGACACGCACCACTGGCTTGGTGCGAGGAGCAGGAACAGGCCGGGCCGTACTGGGAACAAGCACCACTGGCTTAGTGCGGGGAGCAGGTACGGGCCGGACTGGACTGGCGACACGCACCACTTGCTTGGTGCGAGGAGCGGGACTGGGTTCCTTTATTAATCCCCGCTCCTTCTGCTGCCTAACCAGCTCCTCTCGCCGTGCCTCTACACTTTCCTTCTCCCTTTTAGCCTCCTGTAGTGCCTCCCTCTGACCGAATAACTCCTGCTCCCTCTGAACCAATAGCCCCCGTAACATGGTGGCCTCCTCTCCTAACCTGCAGATTCGCCCTTCCACGGTCTCCTGCTGCCTCGTCATCCACCCCGTGTGCCCCCCCAAAAAATTATTGGGGTTGCCTCTCGGGTCTCCGTCGTCGGCACGGTTGGCGCCGTTTCTCCTCTCCTACCTGGGCATCAACCTTCATCGCTTCCCGATAACGGACGGCCTCCTCCTCAGTAATTCTCCCCCAACCGAGGAGGACATCTACTAAAGTTACCTCCCGTTGAAACCCCGGCTTTTGCTCCTTCTGGGCACGCTGCTTGGTCCTTGTTTGGTGGGATCTTCTGTCACGTTCGTTCATAGATGGGTCAGACCAAGGCGCAGCGTGATATGCATACATGTTTATTTTAAACTTAATAATCAACGACAAAACAATAAACCAACGAAACGTGACGTCCAAAGGTAACACACAACAAACCTCACACGGAACAAGATCCCACCACACCTAATTGCCAATAGGCTGCCTAAGTATGCTCCCCAATCAGAGACAATGAGCGACAGCTGCCTCTGATTGGGAAACACACCCGGCCAAACATAGAACTACAAAACCTAGATCACAAACATAGAAAATACAACATAGAAAATCACACCCTGACTCAACAAATAAGAGTCCCCAGAGTCAGGGCGTGACAATGGCATTGAAGCTCGTTTGGAGGTTTGTTAACACAGTGTCCAATGAAGGGCCAGATGTATACAAAATGGTGTCGTCTGCGTACAGGTGGATCTGAGAGTCACCAGCAGCAAGCGCGACATCATTGATATACACGGAGAAAAGTCGGCCCAAGAATTGAACCCTGTGGCACCCCCATAGAGACTGCCATAGGTCCAGACAACAGGCCCTCCGATTGGACACATTGAACTCTATCTGAGAAGTAGTTGGTGAACCAGGCGAGGCAGTCATTTGAGAAACCAAGGCTATTTAGTCTGCCAATAAGAATGCGGTGGTTGACAGAGTCGAAAGCCTTGGCCAGGTCGATGAAGACGGCTGCACAGTACTGTCTATTATTGATTGTGGTTATAATATCGTTTAGGACCTTGAGCGTGGCTGAGGTGCACCCATGACCAGCTCGGAAACCGGATAGCATAGCGGAGAAGGTACGATGGGATTCGAAATGGTCGGTGATCTGTTTGTTAACTTGGCGTTCAAAAACTTTCGAAAGGCAGGGCAGGACCATGACTCCAAGGTTCAAGGACAATTAAAGGTCCAATGCAGCCGCTTTTTATCTCAATATCAAATCATTTCTGGGTAACAATTTATTAACTTACTGTGATTATTTTCAATGAAAATGGTCAAATAAGGAACAAAAATAGCTTCTTAGCAAAGAGCAATTTTTCAAGCAAGAATTTTGCTAGGACTGTCTGGGAGTGGTCTAATTGGATGAGCCAAATGGGAGGGATATATAACCTGAAAACTAGCTGTTATTGGCAGAGAGGTTTGAAACTCTCTTCGTTATTGGTCTATTAACTTATACCACCTGGTGATTTCACCAGGCCGGCCAAAACTCCATCCCACCAAAGCAGGCTGAAATTTCAGGCGGTCTTTTCAAACAGCTAATACACGAAAAGGGCATTATCATAATTTTCATAAATTCACAATATTATTCCAACCTCATAGTGCAGAAATATACACTGAGTATACAAAACATTAGGAACACCTTCATAATATTGAGTGGCACCCCACCCCCCTTTGGATATGTGTCTACTAAATGGAATTATATACACTACCAGCCAAAAGTTTGGACACACCTACTCAATCAAGGGTTTTTCTTTATTTTTACTATTTTTTACATTGCAAATAATAGTGAATACATCAAAATTATGAAATAAGTGTTAAACAAATCTAAGTATATTTTATATTTGTCATGTTGTATAATGATTGGAAGACAGGCGCAGGAATACGTATTGGGTTTTTTATTTACTCCACCCAACACAAGGTACGTCATGAATAACGACGGGGACGAAGCCCAAAACAAACACGTATATATATAACACAGGGATGTAACCCAAACCAAAGAGCGAGGTGTAAACCTCTACACAATACATGGGACGAGCCTGTAATAAACAAGAGCACAATACACGGTACTCACGAGACCAACGGACATGGGACAATAATCGACAAGGACAATTGTGAACAGAGGGCACATATATATACACATACTAATCAGGGGGAATGGGAATCAGGTGTGCATAATGAGACAAGACAGTCTGGGGTTGATGGTAATGAACCAGGTCAGTGACACCTAGAAGGCCGGTGACGTAGACCTAGAAGGACACGAACCGCTGGACAAACAAATGTATTCTTCTTTAACATAGAGATTATGCTCCAACTGTCTTCCCAGCACAGACCTGACTAACGAGACATGCTTAGCTCGGTCAGCAGAATAGACCAAAATGTCGTCTACATAAACAACTACACCCCATCCCAGCATGTCCCAAAACACTTAGTTAATAAAGGCCTGGAAGACTGAAGGAGCATTAGACAGGCCAAAGGGCATTACGAGATACTCCCGTCGTGGAAAATGCCATTTTCCATTCGTCGCCTACACGAATGCGCACCAGATTGTAGGCGCTCCTCAAGTCCAGTTTCGTGAAGTACTGCGCCCTGTGCATTTGTTCGATGATGGTTGGGATGAGGGGTAAAGGATTGCTGAACTTAACGGTGGCTTTGTTCAGTGTTCGATAATCAATGCAGGGGCACAGTCCCCCATCTTTCTTCATAACAAAAAAGAAGCTAGAGGAGGCTGGTGACGTAGAGGGGCGGATAAAACCCTGATGAAGGCTCTCCTGTACGTAGGACTCCATGGCTTCGGTTTCCGTGTTGGAGATGGGATAGATGTGTCCTCTCGGAAGAACTGCATCAGACAGCAGGTCAACGGCACAGTCCCAGGGGTGATGAGGAGGCAGGTGTGTAGCTTGGGTTTTAGAGAAAAACCCAGTCTAGGGCCCTTCCGGTCAGTGCCGGGATGACTGTGGCAACCCTGTCTCTCCCGGAGACAGCCTAGGTGTAGCGAGCAAGGTACAGGTCGCATTGCAGAAGGAATCCCTTGCATCTCGCTGGCGCACCGTCAAAGCACTCCGGGAGGGACAGGGGTATTCCGCGGACCGGCTCAGATGGTACGCAGGTAGTGGTGGTATGGGGGCTGGTGCCGGATCTGGTGCTGGAGACTGGAGGGACTCCAACTGCAGGGTGGTTGCCAGCACGCTGTCCATGGCGCTGTCGAGTCTGGAGAGACAGTCCTCGTGATGCTGGACTGTCTCCACGATGGTCGCCAGCTCTGCCTTTCCCGCTGTCTCCATTTTTATGGGTTGATTATTCTGTCACGTTGTATAATGATTAGAAGACAGGTGCAGGAATACGTATTAGGGGTTTTATTTACTCCACCCAACACAAGGTACATCATCAAAAACGATGGGGACGAAGCCCAAAAACAAACACGTATATACAGTTGAAGTTGGAAGTTTAGATACACTTAGGTTGGAGTTATTAAAACTCGTTTTTCAACCACTCCACAAATTTCTTGTTAACAAACTATAGTTTTGGCATGTCATGAGTGCAGCCAGGATAGTCATGGCTAGAAGGGATCCATCCAGCTTTTGTCAAATGAACGTCAAAAGAGAATGATGTTGGTGGTGAAACCTGGACTGCCAATGCTCATGGGTGGAACTTGCGCTCCGTGCGTGATACTGTCTGTGTCCGCCATCGGTGTCACTGACACTGCGGTGAAGAACAACGAACACAGTGCCAATATCTTCACTTTTCTTACTGGAGAACTTGGTCTTACTGAGGACAGGATCGTGATCAGGTTCTATGCACTGGAGCCACATCAGGTCGGAAAGGAAGGAACTGTTATGAGTTACCTGTAGGAGGCACTATGGACGACAGAGTGACTTCAAGCAGCCATTCCACAACAGTTGCCATCGGCGAGAACAAACCCTGCCAGTGGATTTCCACCACTCAATTGGACATGAGTGCCACATGTCATCATTAAGACTTGTATTGCATTTTATCATAATGGAATTTGATCCCATGGAATTTGACCCAATGACACTATGCCCTGGAACCAGGACTTGTTCATTTCAATTACTGTACATGTCTGCAATAGTAAACCAGGGATGTAGCTCAGTTGGTAGAGCATGGCGTTTGCAACACCAGGGTTGTGGGTTTGATTCCCACGGGGGGTATGAATAAATAATGTATGCACTCACTAACTGTAAGTCGCTCTGGATAAGAGCGTCTGCTAAATGACGTAAAATGTAAATGTAAAAAATGGTTAGGACATCTACTTTGTGCTAAAGGTGGCTATTTGAACAATCTCAAATATAAAATATATTTTTACTTGTTTTTGGTTACTACATGATTCCATATGTGTTATTTCATAGTTTTGATGTCTTCACGATTATTGTACAATGTAGAAAATAGTAAACATAGAGAAAAACCCTGGAATGAGTAGGTGTGTCCAAACTTTTGACTGGTACAGTATATAGAAGAAGAGTAAAGGGTGAAGTACTGTATCTGGCCACTGCAGACTCTGTATGAGCATATCATCCTTTACAGCAAAGAATCTACCTGGTCACACTGTGCATGGAAGTCATAGAGTTCCTACAGATCTCTCATCCGGATTGGCTACATCTGAAAGTCTAGCATAGCCTCTAAATATTACAATATGCAATGAATTCATGAAATTGAATCATATTGAAGAATAGAGAGAGGGATTACCAAATAATGTGGGATATCAAAGAGTTGTGGACCACAGACACACACACACACACACACACACACACACACACACACACACACACACACACACACACACACACACACACACACACACACACTGAAACAGTTGGTGAATTGATTAAGTCCTCCAGTCTCTTTGGCTTCACACACTAACAAGCACGTGGAGAGATTGAAATCAAGATGGCTGGAGAGTTAAATGGCACTTTTCGAGATCCACCTCTCTTTTTTTTTTCTTTTTTTTCTTTTTTTTTGGGGGGGGGGGGGTAGATCAGCTCAATATTGCAGATAGATTGTAACTTCCATCAATGTAATTGTCTGCATCACTTCCAATCCCCCATGTTTATATATATATATATATATATACACATATATATATACACATATACATATATACACATATATACATACATAAACATATATACACTGCTCAAAAAAATTAAGGGAACACTTAAACAACACAATGTAACTCCAAGTCAATCACACTTCTGTGAAATCAAACTGTCCACTTAGGAAGCAACACTGATTGACAATAAATGTCACATGCTGTTGTGCAAATGGAATAGACAACAGGTGGAAATGATAGGCAATTAGCAAGACACCCCCAATAAAGGACTGGTCTTGCAGGTGGTGACCACAGACCACTTCTCAGTTCCTATGCTTCCTGGCTGATGTTTTGGTCACTTTTGAATGCTGGCGGTGCTTTCACTCTAGTGGTAGCATGAGACGGAGTCTACAACCCACACAAGTGGCTCAGGTAGTGCAGCTCATCCAGGATGGCACATCAATGCGAGCTGTGGCAAGAAGGTTTGCTGTGTCTGTCAGCGTAGTGTCCAGAGCATGGAGGCGCTACCAGGAGACAGGCCAGTACATCAGGAGACGTGGAGGAGGCCGTAGGAGGGCAACAACCCAGCAGCAGGACTGCTACCTCCACCTTTGTGCAAGGAGGAGCAGGAGGAGCACTGCCAGAGCCCTGCAAAATGACCTCCAGCAGGCCACAAATGTGCATGTGTCTGCTCAAACGGTCAGAAACAGACTCCATGAGGGTGGTATGAGGGCCCGACGTCCACAGGTGGGGGTTGTGCTTACAGCCCAACACCGTGCAGGACGTTTGGCATTTGCCAGAGAACACCAAGATTGGCAAATTCGCCACTGGCGCCCTGTGCTCTTCACAGATGAAAGCAGGTTCACACTGAGCACGTGACAGACGTGACAGAGTCTGGAGACGCCGTGGAGAACGTTCTGCTGCTTGCAACATCCTCCAGCATGACCGGTTTGGCGGTGGGTCAGTCATGGTGTGGGGTGGCATTTCTTTGGGGGCCGCACAGCCCTCCATGTGCTCGCCAGAGGTAGCCTGACTGCCATTAGGTACCGAGATGAGATCCTCAGACCCCTTGTGAGACCATATGCTGGTGCGGTTGGCCCTGGGTTCCTCCTAATGCAAGACAATGCTAGACCTCATGTGGCTGGAGTGTGTCAGCAGTTCCTGCAAGAGGAAGGCATTGATGCTATGGACTGGCCCGCCCGTTTCCCAGACCTGAATCCAATTGAGCACATCTGGGACATCATGTCTCGCTCCATCCACCAAAGCCACGTTGCACCACAGACTGTCCAGGAGTTGGCGGATGCTTTAGTCCAGGTCTGGGAGGAGATCCCTCAGGAGACCATCCGCCACCCCATCAGGAGCATGCCCAGGCGTTGTAGGGAGGTCATACAGGCACGTGGAGGCCACACACACTACTGAGCCTCATTTTGACTTGTTTTAAGGACAATACATCAAAGTTCGATCAGCCTGTAGTGTGGTTTTCCACTTTAATTTTGAGGGTGACTCCAAATCCAGACCTCCATGGGTTGATAAATTTGATTTCCATTGATAATTTTTGTGTGATTTTGTTGTCAGCACATTCAGCTATGTAAAGAAAAAAGTATTTAATAAGATTATTTCATTCATTCATGGAAAATGAGTATTTGGTCACCTACAAACAAGCAAGATTTCTGGCTCTCACAGACCTGTAACTTCTTCTTTAAGAGGCTCCTCTGTCCTCCACTCGTTACCTGTATTAATGGCACCTGTTTGAACTTGTTATCAGTATAAAAGACACCTGTCCACAACCTCAAACAGTCACACTCCAAACTCCACTATGGCCAAGACCAAAGAGCTGTCAAAGGACACCAGAAACAAAATTGTAGACCTGCACCATGCTGGGAAGACTGAATCTGCAATAGGTAAGCAGCTTGGTTTGAAGAAATCAACTGTGGGAGCAATTATTAGGAAATGGAAGACATACAAGACCACTGATAATCTCCCTCGATCTGGGGCTCCATGCAAGATCTCACCCTGTGGGGTCAAAATGATCACAAGAATGGTGAGCAAGAATCCCAGAACCACACGGGGGGACCTAGTGAATGACCTGCAGAGAGCTGGGACCAAAGTAACAAAGCCTACCATCAGTAACACACTACGCCGCCAGGGACTCAAATCCTGCAGTGCAAGACGTGTCCCCCTGCTTAAGCCAGTACATGTCCAGGCCCGTCTGAAGTTTGCTAGAGTGCATTTGGATGATCCAGAAGAGGATTGGGATAATGTCATATGGTCAGATGAAACCAAAATATAACTTTTTGGTAAAAACTCAACTCGTCGTGTTTGGAGGACAAAGAATGCTGAGTTGCACCCAAAGAACACCATACCTACTGTGAAGCATGGGGGTGGAAACATCATGCTTTGGGGCTGTTTTTTCACAAAGGGACCAGGACGACTGAGCCGTGTAAAGGAAAGAATGAATGGGGCCATGTATCGTGAGATTTTGAGTGAAAACCTCCTTCCATCAGCAAGGGCATTGAAGATGGCTGGGTCTTTCAGCATGACAATGATCCCAAACACACCGCCCGGGCAACGAAGGAGTGGCTTCGTAAGAAGCATTTCAAGGTCCTGGAGTGGCCTAGCCAGTCTCCAGATCTCAACCCCATAGAAAATCTTTGGAGGGAGTTGAAAGTCCGTGTTGCCCAGTGACAGCCCCAAAACATCACTGCTCTAGAGGAGATCTGCATGGAGGAATGGGCCAAAATACCAGCAACAGTGTGTGAAAACCTTGTGAAGACTTACAGAAATCGTTTGACCTGTGTCATTGCCAACAAAGGGTATACAACAAAGTATTGAGAAACTTTTGTTATTGACCAAATACTTATTTTCCACCATAATTCGCAAATAAATTCATAAAAAATCCTACAATGTGATTTTCTGGAATTTTATTTCTAATTTTGTCTGTCATAGTTGACGTGTACCTATGATGAAAATTACATGCCTCTCTCATCTTTTTAAGTGGGAGAACTTGCACAATTGGTGGCTGACTAAATACTTTTTTCCCCCACTGTATATGCCATATCTTTCTAACTGTGCTCCTTCACAAAAGCTCCCAACCTACAACCCATACACTTATTATGGACACAGCGTGCCTACATTATTAGTTATCTTGTTATTGTTTGTTGTTAGTTGTTATTAGTCCCATCCTTCAATTCCTTTCAACACCTCCCATCTACAGTGAGGGAAAAAAGTATTTGATCCCCTGCTGATTTTGTACGTTTGCCCACTGACAAAGAAATGATCAGTCTATAATTTTAATGGTAGGTTTATTTGAACTGTGAGAGACAGAATAACAACAAAAAATATGCAGATAAATGCATGTCAAAAATGTTAGAAATTGATTTGCATTTTAATGAGGGAAATAAGTATTTGACCCCCTCTCAATCAGAAAGATTTCTGGCTCCCAGGTGTCTTTTATACAGGTAATGAGCTGAGATTAGGAGCACACTCTTAAAGGGAGTGCTCCTAATCTCAGCTTGTTACCTGTATAAACGACACCTGTCCACAGAAGCAATCAATCAATCAGATTCCAAACTCTCCACCATGGCCAAGACCAATGAGCTCTCCAAGGATGTCAGGGACAAGATTGTAGACCTACACAAGGCTGGAATGGGCTACAAACCATCGCCAAGCAGCTTGGTGAGAAGGTGACAACAGTTGGTGCGATTATTCGCAAATGGAAGAAAACACAAAAGAACTGTCAATCTCCCTCGGCCTGGGGCTCCATGCAAGATCTCACCTCGTGGAGTTGCAATGATCATGAGAACGGTGAGGAATCAGCCCAGAACTACACGGGAGGATCTTGTCAATGATCTCAAGGCAGCTGGGACCATAGTCACCAAGAAAACAATTGGTAACACACTATGCCGTGAAGGACTGAAATCCTGCAGCGCCTGCAAGGTCCCCCTGCTCAAGAAAGCACATATACATGCCCATCTGAAGTTTGCCAATGAACATCTAAATGATTCAGAGGAGAACTGGGTGAAAGTGTTGTGGTCAGATGAGACCAAAATGGAGCTCTTTGGCATCAACTCAACTCGCCGTGTTTGGAGGAGGAGGAATGCTGCCTATGACCACAAGAACACCATCCCCACCGTCAAACATGGAGGTGGAAACATTATGCTTTGGGGATGTTTTTCTGCTAAGGGGACAGGACAACTTCACCGCATCAAAGGGACGATGGACGCGCCATGTACCGTCAAATCTTGGGTGAGAACCTCCTTCCCTCAGCCAGGGCATTGAAAATGGGTCGTGGATGGGTATTCCAGCATGACAATGACCCAAAACACACGGCCAAGGCAACAAAGGAGCGGCTCAAGAAGAAGCACATTAAGGTCCTGGAGTGGCCTAGCCAGTCTCCAGACCTTAATCCCATAGAAAATCTGTGGAGGGAGCTGAAGGTTTGAGTTGCCAAACGTCAGCCTCAAAACCTTAATGACTTGGAGAAGATCTGCAAAGAGGACTGGGACAAAATCCCTCCTGAGATGTGTGCAAACCTGGTGGCCAACTACAAGAAATGTCTGACCTCTGTGATTGCCAACAAGGGTTTTGCCACCAAGTACTAAGTCATGTTTTGCAGAGGGGTCAAATACTTATTTCCCTCATTAAAATGCAAATCAATTTATAAAATTTTTGACATGCATTTTTCCTGATTTTGTTGTTGTTATTCTGTCTCTCACTGTTCAAATAAACCTACCATTAAAATGATAGACTGATCATTTCTTTGTCAGTGGGCAAACGTACAAAATCAGCAGGGGATCAAATACTTGTTTCCCTCACTGTATCTTTTAACACCATCCATATAGGATTTCTATTTGCCATATATATTTCAACTGTACTGTGATGTCTTTCAAAAGTTCTGAACCTTTCTATTCTCATTGTTTCTACAGATTGTGAATTGAAAATAAACATTTTTGCTAATAGTATTATTATGTTATTGATCGATTGACAATGAGTTTTCAGATCCACCTCTCTTTGTCGTTCAATATACCCACAAACCCGCGTATAAACACCATATCACACAGATACACTGGCACGCACACGCACAGGCACACACACAAAGATCAAATAGGGCTACGACAAAACTAGAATGACCACAACTCTCATTGAATCCCCCCCCCCCCCCCCCCACCCACCCCTAAAAAAAAAAGGGACCCAAGTCCCAACATGACCCAGCATTCTGACTGTGTATCAGATTAATCAGAAAGAAAGATTAGGCATCTCAATTCCCTTTATAGTGCACCAGGGCCCATAGGGTTAAAAGTAGTGCACTACATAGGAAAGAGAGTGTCATTTGGGACACAGCCTGATTAGGCTTGAATAACCTTTATGGACACATGAGGAGTGGGAGCAACAGCCTTTCCTCTGATGCTTGAGGAACATTCTTAGCCTGAGAGAAACCCAAAGGCTGTGTGACCGGCACCAGCAAGGCTTCATGCCATCAGATGGTCCCGATAACCAGCAGTCACCGGTCAGTCACCTGCACAGCTATGGCCCTGTGACACAGCCTTTCTTATGGAAATCACCACTGCATCGTGATGTTCCAGCAACGTTCTGACGATGTTTCAAAAAATGTCTGTTGATATTCCAGAAATGTTCTGATGATATTCCAGAAACGTTCTGATGATATTCCAGAAACATTCAGAAAATATTCCAGAAATATTCTGATGATATTCCAGAAACATTTTGTTGATATTCCAGAAATGTTCTGATGATATTCCAGAAACCCTATCAAAGGAAATCAAAAGCCCAGAAAACTTTACTGAGAATCAAAAATGGCTAGAAATACCCAATTTAAAATATGTAAAACATGCTGACCATATCATAGTAACTCACTATGACCATTTCATAGTAACTCA